>NW_024091271.1:0-21812 GCF_014356525.2 Nilaparvata lugens | reverse complement strand
CATATGTGAATTATATATTTATATAAAATGTATGTCACGTGGATTGAAGGAGCCTTGTTTGTCACGTTTTGTTTGTTGATTGGAGGAAGATTCTATTTACTATTTAAATAAATCATAATGTAATTCACTTATCCTCTTCGAGATTTACATAGTGATAATAGTGGGAAATGAATGTATTATAGCAAACACTTCTTCAGTTGCTATGTAGCCTACTGTATTGTATTTTAAGTATGTTGGTTTGTCTTATTTTTCACTAAAGTGATGAAGTATCAGAAAATACTATTATTCAGCATTGTTATGTATTATTTTTAATGACAATTTTTTCTTCTTTTCAATAATTTAAAATTTGTTATTATTTTGAATGAGTAGATGATTTGACTATTGTTTGTTTTTAATCATATTATTTTTCTGTATTGTTCTAATACTTGATAGAGAGTTGAGTGTAAGAGAGGGTCGACTGCGCCCTAACTTCGCTCTCCAGGAAAAATAAAGGCAGTCATCCTATCTATTCATGTCACCATAATTATATGTACATATATTAAAAAAACAGATGACATCCAATTTATCAGAACAAATGGAATGCCTTCATCTTCGTTTGTAGGCAACACAACACACCAAACTTGTTCCTGTGAGACTGACCTTTGTGCCTTGTCTCTGTGACACTCCACTTGTTCGAATGGGACTCTATCCCTCTATTTGTTCCAGTGTCACTACTTTTTCGAATGAGACTCTTCTTCTCTACTTGTTCGAATGGGACTTTATCCCTCTACTTGTTCCAGTGACACTACTTTTTCGAATGAGACTCTTCTTCTCTACTTGTTCCGTGAGAATCACCTTGTCTCTGTGAAACTCACCTTGTCTCTGTGAGACTCACCTTGTCTCTGTGGACTCACCTCGTCTCTGTGAGACTCTCCTTGTCTCTGTGAGACTCACTTGTCTCTGTGAGACTCACCTTGTCTTTGTGAACTTGTTCCTGTGAGACTGCCATTTATAGAGATACTTGTTCTTATGAAACTTGTCTGTGTGCACTAGTATCGTTCAAAAATACTACTTGTCTCTGTGAGAACTTGTCTCTGTGGTACGGACCCAAACTGGAATATAAAAATTATATACAATGCATATCTCTGATCAACTCAAATTAAAAATGATAGTATCAAGCCGAAATGAATTGAGCAACTGAATTCCAAATGACGATCCACTGTTCAAATTGCACTGTGATTTCCTTTTACTTCCAGAAGGATTAAATTGCTTGACTCTTCAATGTAACAATATTGTAAAAAAAACAATGGAATGTGAACGTCATCCAAATAGCATTCAAATTTGAATTTTCGAGTCATGAAATTCAAACTTATTTTGAGAGAATAGTGATGAATTGCAAACAGTGCATGTAACATTGATACAAAGTGATTCAATGAAAAACAACATCGATTAATTTTATACTGGACTTATAAAATTCATATTACCTTACCTTTAAAGCTTATAAAATGTGAAACCAACATTTAAATTTCTCTACTGGAGCAAAACATCGATAGAAATAAAGAAGAATCCCATTATAATCACAAAATACTTTTACTAGAATTTACTTACACCATTCAACGATCACAATGAACTAGAATGGTATAAAACTATAATTGATAATCAGGTACATTTTTCAAATAACTTCAGCCAACTCAATCTGTGAATACCAAGTCATAAGAAATAATGTTCAATACTTCAATAGATTCAATTTGAATGCTTCAACATCTAATAGAAATTCTTTTGGTGCCCGAATCAAAATCAATATCAATCACCATTAATCGACATCAAGAAAATCTTCTGCCAACTTGTAACTCCAGTATGATTATGTTCATGCTTTACTTCGATTTATAAAGTTCTCATTGAGCCCCTTGTGTAATGAAACAAGATGCGAGTGGAGTTGAAGAATTGATGTGTTTACAAATAATAGAAGATGATGAATCATTTTTCAGTTCATCTTATATGGTAGGATACTTTGCACTTGGTTCATGATTATTTTCGAATTTTCCATCTCCACTGGACTGTACATCTGGTTTCCAATATTGAATATTCAATATTTTCTATCATACTTGATCAATTGTGATTCTACGAGGGTAGAATGTAAAACACTTTCATGATTTTCCTACTTTAATGCATGCTTACTCTTCCTTAATTGTATGTTTGCATGCCTTTCATCTTCACAATCTACTGAATTTTCATATTGGACTGTTTAGGCTATATATTATGTAGATTCACTAGTAAGAACGGAAGATTAGCCACTTTACAGAGAGAATCATAGAAAGTTTGAACTCAACAAGCCCAATGTATAATTTTTGATGCCTCAGCCGTCATATATATTTGCCTCAACTGTAGGTATATTATCAACCTGGATGGAGAATATTCTGTGGAAAACAGCAGACACTGCACGCTATGATATATCAGAAAATTACCACTGTTAACACTATTGTAATCTATGATTCATCTCAGTTTTTGACATTCATAACTTATGATGAATTATAGCATAGAATTATGATATACACATATTTATTATATTATGTAATAGTATGAATATTTCATCGGTTGCAACAATATCTTTGTCTGTAATAGAATGCATGATTAAGCACTTCTGTAACAATGAAATGATGGGTATCACATTTGATTCAAAACATGGACAACAATATGATGACCGTATTGTAATAGTGGCATCATAATTATTCACTTTTGTGTAGTTGAGAAGTTGATATTGTGGTAATTATTCATATGAATGAAAAAGACTAAGATATTGTCAAAAAACCACTGATTTATTTTTTTTTTTATAAATCAGTGGTTTTTGACAATAAGTCTTTTTCATTCAATAATTAATTCACGTATAGAGGAATATTGATTTCCTTAACTGGCAATGAAAGCTGAATAATTGCTGTAATCAACTTGGTTGAATCTCAAACATTTTAATATTTAGAATTTAGAGAACTAAAAAGTGTGAATTCAGTTTCAGCGCAAGTCAAAACAATAGACAAAATTGATTGTTGAGCGTCATAGTGTGGATAAGAGGCAACTTAGAAAGCAGTACTATTTTACTGTTTACTATGATGAAGAGAGTCAGCCGCGCCGTACCGCGTCGGCTGGTTTCCCCTTCCTTAGCATCAAATCGAATCGCGAATACATAACAATATACATCAATGGATTCGCAATGGAAGTGGCTACATCGATCATTGGTTGAATTTTCCTTCAAAATTACTCGCTCTGAAGTTAATCGGATAAAACAAAAAACTAATCGAAAACCCCTAAATATTAACTTATATATTATTTTATCAAGGAAACTGTTAGATTCATTGAGGAAATGAATACGACTAATATTGTAGTCCATAATATGGAAGATTTTTTTTCGATTAATGGTTATAGAGATAATTGATTTCCTGTTTGCTGTCTACTATGGCGAAGAGAGTCAGCCTTGCTGTATCGCATCGACTGTTTCTACAGTTTCAAATTGATTCGCAAAAACCTAGCAATATACATCAATGGATTTGCAATGAAAGTGACTACATTAATTATTATTTGTCTCATTTTCCTTTGAAATCACTTGCTTCGAAGTTAATCGAAGAAAATGAAAAAAAATCAAATCACAAGCCCCCTAAGTTTTTGCATATGTATTATTGTATGGGGCGAGCTGGCGAAGTGAGACTGTCGATTCTCTGCCGTCGTTGTGGCGAACAAACGCATATTCGGGGTTACTCTCGATTAATTCAACTTTTTCAACTTGCGATTCTTGTTTTGAGTTTTTTGTCATCTTCTTCAACCATACTGGTCCAGGTGTCAATAGCCAGGTTGGTAATGGTTTTCCATTACTTGAGTTTCTTGCATGTAAAAACATCCGCTCATGTGGTGTGCAGTTGGTGCTTGTGCATAATAGGGAACGAATAGAGTTAAGGCTTTGACTATAGAAAGAATAGACATATTATCCAATGCATTAGTTTGATGACGGCAGTTCGCGTAACTCAAGACGGAGTTCTGGTACGTGCCGCTAGAGCTGCGCTACATGTCTTTCTCGCGCTCTCTCGCACATATTTCTTTCTCTCTTCCACTCCCTCCGTTTTCGCGCTCTCTCGCACATATCTCTTTCTCTCTTCCACTCCCTCCATTCGCGCGCTCTCTCACACATATCTCTTTCTCTCTTCCACTCCCTCCTATCACCTCTGCCATAACGCTCATGCTATCACAAACACAATCTCAAAGCACACTCTTTTCACACATCACCACTGATTCGGCTCCGTGAACTTGTAGTGCACAAGCCCGAAAAAATTTGAAAAAAATTGACAATAAACTACGAATTTTGTGTCGGCAGAATATCCAAAAATCAAATTTTGTACAAGCACCGTTTTTTTTTACTCGCATTTGAAGTCGCGGTCAAGGTCATTTTTCAATGCTAATTTCCCTATGCTGGAAGTGTGAACTTGTAGTGCACATGTCAGAAAAAATCCGAAAAAAATTGACAATAAACTACGAATTTTGTGTCGTCTGAATATGCAAAAATCGAATTTTGTACAAGCACCGTTTTTTTTTAGACGCTTTTGAAGTCTAAAAAAACTACAAGTTCACACTTCCAGCATAGGGAAATTAGCATTGAAAAATGACCTTGACCGCGACTTCAAATGCGAGTAAAAAAAAAAAACGGTGCTTGTACAAAATTTGATTTTTGGATATTCTGCCGACACAAAATTCGTAGTTTATTGTCAATTTTTTTCAAATTTTTTCGGGCTTGTGCACTACAAGTTCACGGAGCCCACTGATTCGCCACATCACCGGCCAAGTCAAGAATATAGGCCTACTCCTGCCAATTCCATCTTTTTGAATCATGTTATTGATTTATAGGAGATTATAAAATAATTTACATATGCGTTATTGCACTCTAATACCTTTGAAAGAACAATTTATTCTATAAGCACTATGTTGAAGCTATGTTCATTTATTCTCTCTGTGATAAATGAGAGATAATAATAAGCTATGAATGTTTTGACAACCTTTGTTTTGGAGAGCTGAAGCTTGACTACTGTCAGTTCTAACACTTGAATAAACATATTCCGGCTTACCCACGAATCTACATATATATATAATAAGTCCTATAGGGAACTATCAACTATCTTACACACAGACATTAATTTATATATATAAATATATATTGATATTTCCCTATAGGACTCAAAAACTACTTGACAGAACAGCATGAAACTTTGGGAATAATATGTTGTGTGTATATTGGGATAAATTCAGATGAATTTCAAGATTCACCAAATAGTCAAGTGTGACATGTGATACATTGACTTTTTGGCGGTACTAAGTTTGCCGGGCAAGCTAGTTGAAGATAATACTAATGAATTATGAATTATGTTTGCATAAGTTGCAAGTTGCATAAAACACAATAAAGTTACATTATTTCATTCGGGATTTCAGTAAAAGCTCGCATTTTTTGTGTAATTTTTATCATTTAATTTATTAATTTATGTTTCAATCAACAAAGAATAAAATTAAATTATGCACAAAATTTCACTGTTACCTGTATCGGGTACTCAGCTAATATTATAGTACCATACATTAAAAATCAATCAACTTAACTCACAAATTACAGCAATTATGAGCAAAGTAAATTTCCAGTAAATATCGTCTATTTTTTAGGGCTACTGTTGAATATACTGTAAATAAGATGGAAACTTAGTAGTTACCCTTTTTAAAATTATTTAGTCACATGTTTTGGCTATATGATGCTATTATCAGATAAAAAGAATCAGATAATACAAGAATAAATTGAGAATCATTTTAATAGTGAATCAATAAAAGAATTCAATATTTATATTGAAGCATAGTGTCACCTGGTCATATGGGACATATATATGAATCATATATTTATCTCATATTTGATCAGGATTTTAGAGTTTTAATTTAGAAAAGTTTAATGAACAGTGTTTTTGTCTTTTGTTTATTTCATTTGTTATCAAAAATTATTGTAGCTTCTCTTTTGCTTTTGATAACAAACGTGCTCGCTTGTGCGACTGATAAAAATATGTATTGAAATGGCTTCATGTTTGGCATTGACTGAGTTATATATTAATACCCAAAATTTTGCTTTTGTGTGGTGTGTGAGCTCGTTCGATAGGACTGTGAGTAAAGTCCGGCTGTTCTGGTGAAGGGGATAGATTTTGTTCTTGTTTTATAACACAGTTTTCCTGTCACAGTTTGGGCAGTTTAAAGAGAATTGTATTATTGAATAGCAAGGGATCTGAACCCACTTCATTAGATCAGTTTTTTTGATTTTTAATTAATAAATTAACGTCGCGTCTCAACCAGTGGATGCCAAATTGGGAAGCCATTTTTATAAAGGTAGGTGACTACTGAGTCATTGTTTTAAATTTTTCATAACCACAACAAATGAATCTTCACTAGCAGCAAAGCGAGTAGCCCTTGAAAATATTCATCTGATTATTATTATTTCTAATTATAATTCTAATTTTGTACAAATAATTTATTGTTTTGTTTTAAATATCAAAAACCTGTAGGATTTTTCCTTGTTTTTCATTTTCCCACCCTTACATATTCAGTGAAGGCAAATTTTTGCTTACATATTTGGTGGAGGCTTTTCCCGCCGTCCATATCGTGCTTACAATAGATAAAACCTATTATTGAAAGAAAAATTCTTTTTTGAAAAGTTCTAAAGAATACATGTAACTTGGAATCTATTTCAAACAAATTGAAAAATGGGAATGCCATTAGCACAAAAGCAGACAAGGGAAGTAGGCCTACTACAGTTATCATAAAACAAATAGATTATAATGATAAAGTGAAAAAATTCATTATAGATAACAATTTGAAAACATTGATTTAAATTGAGAGATTTGACATTTGAAAATTCAACAGAAGATCCAACTCATGAATGTAGTACCTAAAAATATTAATAATATCGTATCATGAAAATGATAAATCCTTCATCTCCAATGTTTAATAGACCAATCAAAAATACATTTATGAGGTTGGAATACCAATAAGGCCAGTAGTAAAGTATTGTAATGCTCCTGCATATAAAGCTTGCAAATATATGAAGAAATTACTACTTCAAAAGATAATAATGGAAGAAAACCATAGCATAAAAACACATATAGTTTGGTTCAAAAAATTAAAGGTATAAAAATTCCAACTAATTTCCAGCTATTTTCCTATCATTTGATGTAACCAACATGTATACTAGTATTACAACAAGTGAAACAATTAGAATTCTTTTACTAAATTTTATAGATAATAACATGAATTGGAAAGATCTTAAATAATGAATAATAATAATAATATACAAGGATAGCCTTTTTAATTATATACAAGGATAAAAAATAGTCATTGATAAGCTCTATCAACTGCCACAAGTCTCATATCTGTAAAAATTTCAGGAGCTCCGCCACATCAATGCAAAGTGTGATTTTAGATTCCCGATTATCAGGCTTCAGATAAAACTTCTCTGGCACTGGTATGGTAGGGCTAGGGAACCTTAAGTCTTTATAGTTCCCTAGGTAGGGCGGTAGAGCATGAAGGCTGATTCGATTCGCAAACTAGTTCTCGGAGAAAGGAGAAAAGTCAGAAACCGGAGTGAGACAGCAGGCGTTAGCTCCACTTTCTCTGTCTAAGGCTGGGTATGGTGGCGGGGGAGTTAGGCTGGTGATTCGCAAGCTAGCCACACGCGGCGCTATCGGACTAAGCTAAGAATGAGTAGTTTCACCATACGCGCCGTTAGAGCCGCGACACTTGTGCCGTCTTCGAATCCGCGTATCCCATAATATGTCTATTCTTTCTATAGTCAAAGGTTAAGGGCATCGGGGAGAACTTGTTCCCAGTGACTGTTGTTCAAACCTCTCGATTTTAGGGCTAGCATCACACTTTTCCATATAACTCCATTGTACCGTTCGACTTGCCCATTACCGGCTGGATTATAGGGCGATGTTCTGCTGCTGGCAATTCCTTTTGATAGTAGGAAATTTTTCAAAGCTGATGACATAAACGATGTTCCTCTATCGGAATGTATGTAAGACGGTACACCAAAAAGAGAGAATAGTGATGTAAGGTGTTTTATTACTGTATTAGTAGTCATGTCAGGACAGGGGAAGGCAAATGGGAATCTGGAATATTCGTCTATAAGAACTAAAATATACTTGTTCCTTGAACTTGATTGTAGTGGGCCTTTGAATCCATATTAAGACGTTCAAATGGTCGAGTTGCTTTGATAAGGCGGCCAGTTCCTTTGGCATAGCGTGGTTTCATTTCAGAACATGTAATACATTTGGAACATACTTCTTTTACATCATCTATTGAATATGGTAAGTTCTTTGTTTTGGTCCAATGATGGAGTCGAGTAACTCCTGGATGACACAGGTCCTCATGAATTTTTATCAGTTTCTCTATATCTGTATGGCATCCAACAGTGGCACAGACTCTTGATAGTGTATCTGCTGGTATATTCTCTTTTCCAACTCTATAATTATATTGAACTTATATTCTGACAATTCAAGGCGCCATCGTTGGATTTTGTCATTCTCAATCTTGCTGGTTTGTTTATTACTAAACATGAATGAAACTGATTTCTGGTCTGTGATAAGTGTAAATTCTCGTACAAGTAAGTAATGTCGCCATTTCCTGATTGATTCCACAATGGCATAAGCTTCTTTTTCCACTGCAGAGTGCCTAGTTTCAGATGTGGAAAGAGTTCTTGAGAAAAACGCCACTGGTCTCTCATTCTGTGTTAATACTGCTCCAATAGCGTAATCTGAGGCATCAGTTTCCAAAGTGAACGGGACTTTTTCATCAATGTGCACTAGAACTGTAGATCCTATTTCTTTCTTTAATGATTCAAATATATTTCTGCATTCTTCATTCAACGGGAAGTGAGTATTATGCACAAGTGGATGGATCTTTTTTGAAAATTCTTTTATCCATTTGGAGTAGTGTGCAAGCATTCCAAGGACACGCTTCATTCTTTCTGATTTTTGGAGCTGGTAAGTCAAGGAGTGGTTTCAATCGATCTGGATCGGGCTTAATCATACCCTGACCAATTTCGAATCCCAGAAAGGTTAAATTCTCCATAGATATTTTACACTTTTCTTCATTAATCGTGAGGCCATATTTTTCTGTTGCTCTCCAGAATTTTCTAAATTTTCATCATGTTCTTCTTGGGTCCTTCCGCATACAATAATATCATCTAAATAGGCATAACATGATGTCAAATTTTCTTGTTCTATGATTGATCAATCACTTTCTGGAAAGCAGCTACTCCATTCGTGACTCCGAACGGAATTCTTTTGAATTGATACAGTTTGTGTCCAACTTCAAATGCGGTGAAATGCCTTTCCTCAGGCAAGATTGGTATCTGGTGATAGGCAGATTTCAGGTCAATAGATGAGAATATTTTATATTGCGCTACCTTATTGACTAATTCTTCCATTAGTGGTAGTGGATAGGCATCCAAATTCGTGAATTTGTTGATGGTCTGGAATAGTCAATCACCATACGTTTCTTTTGGTTCTCTCTTGAAGTAACAAATGCTTCAGCTCTCCAAGAAGAATGACTATTTTCTATAATATCAGCATCCTTAAGCCGTTTGACTTCATTCATCATAAACAAGTAATCCTCTTCTGAATGTCGTCTCGATTTAGTTATTATAGGCCGACAGTCCGGTTGAAGATCACGAAACAATGAGACAGGTTCTACTGTAGCTTGGGCTAGAGCACACTTTTTATTTTCATAAGTAGGCCTTCTTGCGTCATTGTCTTCATTCAGTTGTAGTACTGCTTTAGATCCACCGAAATCAAAAGTGATGGATGAAAATCGTGTCCCAAAATTACACTAGCGCAACATTTGTTCAATACGATCAAAGGAAAATCATTATATTCTTCGTTCTGGAAATATATTTCACTCAAAGCGCACTCAGTTGTTTTAGTGTTGCAGGCACTTGAAGCAAATGTAATCAAATTGGAATATGGCATATTTTCATCTTCGATTGTACTACTAGTTTCTTATCTATAAAACTTGCTGTGCTCCCAGTGTCTAATAGTGCCAATGTATCTATTCCATTAACACGTATAGGAACAAGACATTTTGAGAGGTCAGTGCTGGTATTTGCTGCTGAAATTACTGTGGCAGATACCATTTGGTTTTTTTTATCGTTTCGTGCTCTGCATACTTTTGAAAAATGGCCTATTGATTACAAGTTAGGCATGGTTGTCCTTTTGCTGGGCATTGGCTATTATCAGTATGATTATTATAGCCACAAAATCTGCATTGAATCTTCTTTTGGTAAGAATTACGGACTAAAGTCGTTTTCTCGGTATTTTTATTCTCGTTTGCTAGGACTGTGTTAACATATTCTGAACTGGTTTCGTATTCTTTAGCAATGTTTTCAGCATTCTCTAACATTTGTGCTTGTGAGATAGCGTCTTGCAAAGTTAGCGATTTCATTTCGAAAAGATGTTGTCTGATTTTCGATGATTCTAATCCGGAGATGAACGCGTCTCGGATATATTCCTTTTGTTATCGTCAGCCGTGACTGCTTGAAAGTTACATGGTAACTTAGCCGTTTTAGTTTATTATAGAATTGATCAATTGATTCCCATGGGTTTGTTTTGCTTTAGATAAGCAGTAACGTGCATGTACTACATTTTGAGGTTTTATAAAGCTTTCTTCAAGAGTTGTTATAGCTTCTTCAAATGATATACAATTGCAAATACTTTCAAAAATATTCGGTGACACATAATTGATCAAAACATTCAATTCATCCTTTTTCGGGATTGAACTGTTTTTTAAGAAGTTTAAAAATGTTACCTTCCAATGTCTCCACGTTTTCGGTGCTTCATCTGAATCTTGGTCAATCGATAAAACTGTTGGTTTCAGTATTTTTCCAAGCATTTGGTTTTGCGAATCGTTTTCTCCTTCACTGACTAAATCTTGACGTTTACTCGTTTTTCTTTTCGGACCCATTTATTTTATTTTTAATGTCGAATAAATTGTAATAGAATTGGACTCGACACGAGCTTTATTCGACATTAAATATGTGTCTTAGTAACAGAGATAACAGATTATAAATATTACAGCTGTTTTATCATCACATCGAAGTTAATCGAAGAAAATGAAAAAAATCAAATCACAATCCCCCTAAGTTTTTGCATATGTATTATTTATCAAGAAAACTGTTTATTTTATTGAAAAAATGTATAGAAATAATATTGTGGTCCATAATGTAACGAATCAAATGACTTATACAAGATTAGTTTCCGATCATTATCATATTATCATTTATTCATCATCACATTTTAATGTGAGTTTTTCTCATCAAAATCGGCCCATGGCAAGACTTTGATGTTATTCTGTTGCTATATTCAGGAATTCCCTAACCATTGATACAGTATTGAGCACCACTGCCTTCTGCATCAAGTAGCTCGTGTTTCTTGAAACTCCCAGCCGACTCAGATTCGCAGTCACCTTTGTTTTCATCAATCCAACTGCTGATATTATGACTGGGGCATTTTCAACTTTCTCTTGGTGCCAGATATCCTCTATTTCAGCTGACAAGGGAAGATACTTGGTAATTTTCTCATTGTAGTATGATACCAAGTTGTGCCAGCAAGGAATGCCCACATCTATTATTACTGTTTCTCTTGTCAGCTTATTCATCGCAATGATATCAGCCTATTGTGTGGAATTGTCCTATCAGTCAGCACTGATCTATTGTGTGGAATTGTCCTATCAGTCAGCACTGATCTATCCCAGTATATTTTGTAGGGGTTGTTCTCATTTACTGGATTGGGAGTATAATTGTAATAGGGGACTTTCTCTTCAATCAGCTTAAACCTCGATGCAAGGTCCTAGTGCAGTATGCCAGCATCATTATTGTGCCTCTTGAGGTACTCCGTGGCTGCCATTGCCTGACATGCAGATACAATATGTTGTATTGTCTCCGATGCCAAGCTACAACGTCTGCAAAGGTCATCATTCAAGGGTACCTTCATTATATATTTCTTGTAGTTTTGGTGGCTATCACTTGGTCTTGTATAGCCACCATGAAACCCTCGTTTCAAGAAACAGGTCCTCATGCTTCAACTAGCATGCATTTGACAACCCTCCGTCGACACCAGGTTTTTCTAGTGAGAATGCATGCCTCCCATGCAATTGCTTGCTCCTACTATGCTCCAGGACCTCACATTCATGCTGCTTACTTGTTCTTACACCTCCTACATGCTGTGCTGACAAGTTAAGTGGGGTATACCTCTTATCTGCTTCTTTGACAGTTACATGAATATGGTCTTGCTTGGTTGCAAAGAAGGCTTTAATATCGTCCACCTGTTTCTCACACAACCACCTGAGATCCATCAGACCTTGTCCTCCCTTATGCCTGGGGAGTATTAATCTTTCAATTGAAGCCTTGGGTGATGTGCTCTGAACGTTTTAGAAGAACTCTTGTTGCTCTCATCAATTCTCCAATTCCACTTTTTGTGTAGTTAAGAAGATGATATTATGGTAATTATTCATATTGAATGAAAATACTAAGAAATCGTCAAAAAACCACAGATTTATTGATACTTAGAAAGACCGGTTTTGGTTATTGCACCATTGTCAATCTCTGATGAACTGAAACTAAATACAAGAGCAGCAGAATTTATACTAGTAGGTGAGTACCGCTATTGGTCAAGGGCATGAACGCCTACCATTGGCCCAGCTAGACAGTCTCCTCCCTCTCAACGATGTGACAAAATGGAGGCTCAAGCAACAGAATCGCCATGATAATGAAATTTACTTTCAGTAGAAAATAAGAACCAAGAAAACAAGTGTAAAAGATGATAAAACAAATATGTAAATGGAAAAACTATTAACTTATGTATGCTTACAATTTTATGGTAAAACTAAATTCGTAGTGTTGTATTGGTTGAAATGAATCTGGTCATTTGAACTATACTTGGAATTTTCCTTAATTACTCTTGTTATTTCTAAAGCCTCTAGAATATTCAAAGATCTGCCTTTGTTATTAACATGCAGAAACTCAACATTCTCCTTAACTGTGAACTTGTGATTATTTGTTATTAAATGTTTGGCGAAGTTAGATCCCCAATTTTGTTTATTCCAATCTCCGATGTGCTCTTTAATTCTACTTTTGAAACTTCTACCAGTTTGACCCACATAACAAGCATTGCAATCACCACATTTAAGTTTGTACACCCCACTTTTATCCCAGATATCAATTTCGTCTTTGCTCCAGCTAAATAGATTATTTAAAACCGGTTTGGTCTTGAAAGCAACATGAAATCCATTCCTCCAATTCCCTACCTATCTTATCAGATACGAGGCCTAAATATGGGATTGTTATCCAACTCTTCTCCTCACAGTTTGAGCCTACAAAGCTAGAATTGATTGAAATTTGTCTATCAATTTTACTCGATAATCTGTCCACCATACTTTCTTCATACCCATTTGTGACAGCTATGTGTTCAATTTAGTGATTATTATTATTACTATTATTATTGAATCATCCATTGACCACTTCGAAAGGAGTATGTAGATTTGTCAATCAGTATGAACGATTTCAATCTTAGTCTTAGAATTATTTATCTTAACAATCTTACTTGCTCGTAATGAGCCATAAATTCCACAATTGAATATGAGGAGACATTCAATAATTCATTTCTCATCATTGTTTTGAAACATTGGGCTGAAGGGCAAGAGATGACTCTGAGCACTCTATCTTACGTGAGTTTGGTGGCTTGTTTCCTAAGGAAAATATCTGTGATGACGACAACTGGTTCTTCTTGTTTCTTTTGTCATTACTCTTAATTTCCTTTTCTGCAGTCTGAATAACTCCATAACACCACTCGAATTCCCCCAGAAAACAATACCAAATGTCAAGAGGGAATGAAATATTCAAAAATATACCTGTCTGAGCGTTTCTTTCTTTAGCAGTAATTTCAAATGTCTTATCGAAAAATTGCAGAACTAAGTCTTCCTCTCAAATATGACAAATGTGGCTTCCATGAAATCTTTGAATCGATGACTATACCGAGTACTTTTATGTCTTCGACAGACTCAATGCTGCTGTTTCCAATTCTTAACTCGACCTCTCTTGACGTTCTGAATGGGATTTCTTTAGTCTTGCAATAATTTAATCTTAACATATTTGCAGCTAACTAGTTATCCAATTTCTGAAGTGCTTCTTGGCATTGTAGATCCATATTAGATTGACTGTCATTTTTTAGTAGAATACTGACGTCATCTGCGTACAAAACTCAGTGAGCTGGCTCTAGGTGTGAGGGTAATTATTTGTATAGTAAAAAAAGTAAAGTATCTAACACGGTACCCCGAGGTACTCACCTCTAGTTTTCAAACATTCAGATTTATATATACATGGGTGAGAATCAATAACAACCTCTGATTCTATCTTCAAAATATGACTTGAACCATTAGAGCACCGAACCCTAAAAACCATAGAATCTAAGCTTTTCCAATAAAATTTCCTCATCTACTAGTTCGAAAGCTTGATAAATCTGCTATGACACCACAAACCTTTGATCTATTATCAACAGAAGTCAGGACTTCATTCATTGAAGAAAAACCTGCATCATTTATAGAAAAACCTGGCCTGAATCCATATTGCTTGAGAGACAGCAAACCAACCCCGTTCAAATACTGTCTCAATCGCCTCAATATTTCATACTCGAATATTTTTGAAAATAATGGGGGATTTGATACAGGACAGTTATTTTCTGGTAGGACTTCATCTTCTTTTTTATAAATAGGAACAATATTTCTGAGAGCTTTAGCTTAGAGGTAGATACCCAGTCTGCATTGAACTATTGAAAATGTATACATTGATCAATGGTTACAGAAATAATTGATTTCCCGTGATTACCTGCATTAATTTTTCATGTTTAGGTGGCTGGGGGTAAAGCTCCAAGGGGATTTCTTGGGACGTTTGGGAGAATGACCCTCTGGAGGTTCTATCGATGTTGGGAAATTCAGCTTTTATTTAATTTTCGGATCGAAACTGCTTTTTTGGACCTCCATTGACTGGGCTAATTAGTCTGCTGCACTTATATGATCAATGAACTTCTTATTCTGTGACCAGTCTTGGAACTTCTGTTATAGACTCTGTATCTATACGTAAATATGACGACAGCTTGAATGATTATTTATCACTGAGAGGGCGTTACAGGAAGTAGAGTTCTAAGTGCATGTTTATCAAATAGACACTAAGAACAGGCATCTACTGGGACAGTTGTGTCAATGGCAAGAGTAGTACACCAAAATTTCTCTTTGGGGTCTTTTTTACCCCGCGCGAGTAATGCATAATGAGTATAGCATACAAGCATCTTTCATGAGTTGATGAGATATCTGGTTGAGGTCTTGAATTCAGTTGGCCATGTTACAATCGTTCAATGACAACTCTAGACAGTTTCTCATCTAAGCTCCGATCTTCTTACCTATTATGAAGTAAGCTTCAAAAGCTAAATATGTAAGTCGAAAGGCGCCTCCACAAATAGGCTATGTAAGCTATCCAAAAATGTAAGTGCGACCAGAGATACGCTAAAACTACGAGATTGAATGGTGGGTGTAATTGATAACTCAAATGAAGAAAGAATAACTAACACTTTCAATTATGATAACATTACTTTAAATGAGAATATATTCGAAATTAAATCACACAAAAAAACCAGCTTTCAAGATACTAAAAAAAGAGGAATATGATTTCATCAAACAATAATATAAAAGTTTACTCGCTTGGCTATGAGAATACAATTTTTGTGGTCGGAAGTGAATGAATGGATCAATGAAGTCACGTACCTTCGAGATACTCCTCAGCTTGGCTTCACTGATAGTTTACGCGATTTTACAATTAATATATGAAAGGATCAAACCATCTGAACTAATGAGATGGTTAAAACCTGTCTTCACTAATACAAAAAATTTCTTTTGAACTGCCCGAACAGTGACAGAAAGAGCTGTAGGCTATTATAAGAAAAGACAAGCCTATCCTCACCACCAGTTTGGACGGACTTTACTAGGAGTCCTTCAAACGAGCTCTACCCAAAACAAAATAATTTTGGGTATAAATAAACTATCAGTCAATGCTAAGACATATAAGTCATCTCGAGTATGCAATAATATTTTCCATCTACCGTATCGCATGAGCAAAACGTTTGTTATCAAAAAAGATGTCAAGGTTTTTATTTATAACAAAGAAATAAATAACTTTTCTGTCAATGCCAAGTGGAATACTGTTCATTGAATTATATAATCTTGATCTTTAAAATCTTGATAAGAGATAAAATATTAATATATAGGCTATATGACCCATATGCAGGTGACAGCTCTCAAAATAGACATGCATCCCATGTTACTCAAATCGCCTTACTTTCTTCCACTGAAGAGAAAAATTCATTTCCAGTCCTCAGAGCAAAAACGAGATGCTTGACTATTATGTTCCAGAGAGTGGAGTGAGTACTTGATACAGTAGGTGGAGCGAAAATTTATTTCACATGCTTTCTTCTGACAAAAGGAATTTACAATAGTATGTTTCATGCTTACCAAATCTGAAGGCGTCGGTTGGAGTTTCTAGATTGAAGTCGAAAGATTCCACAATTCCAAAACTTGTTTCTGTGGAAGATCCTGGCAGTTTAAACTTATAGATGTTATCTATGGTCTCAGTCACATGAACTTCGTTAACATCTCCGGTGAAAAGGTATTCCATATCAACTCTAAAGAAGGTAAGGTCCGCCTGATGCTATGAGAAATAAAAAAGCTATTATCAGTAAGGAGCACGGAGCACACTGTAGACGCGCCGCGCAGCCGTGGGCGCCGTGGAATTATTCCGGTTGAACACTTAGCATGTAAATAAGTTGTGTATAAGCATGTCCAATGTGTATAAGAAAACTGGAGGCGCGCCGCGCCTCGCCGCGCCGCGCAGCCGTGGACGCCGTGGAATTATTCCGCTGCCGGAACTTTTGGGAGAATACGGAGCGGAATTTTTCCTCTGTGGCTGCGCGGCACAGCGAGGCGCGTCTCCAGTGTGCGATAGGAGAGGAATTTATTTTTCCTCTGAGCGCCGTCACCTTTTGGGTGCCTCTTCGCTACACTCGGAAGCTTTTGCCACAGAATCAATATAGCAGATTTCTCTGCATTTGCTTTTTTGCTACCCTCGGTTAGCTCGCTCAGTTTTGCTCCTCGCTACAAACTGCATAGATTTTGCGTACATACATGACGTTATTCCAGGTAAGTTTACATTTTGTATTGCATTTATATTGTGACATATCTTCAAACATTATAGCGTCCACTAATATATTATTTATTTATTTATCAGGTGAGCACAAACAATACAATGATCGGAAAAGAAAAAAACAGGCTATTGTCCAAAACTTTTCCAATTATTTCCTAATTTAGTTCCAAATTGTCCAAATATTATAAATAGGTTATGTCAATTTCAATTTTCTACACCAAACCACAATCTGAGAATATAGATTAGAATAGAACAAACAATTTTAAATTTGGATAGATTGATAGTAAAACTTCTTGCTTATCTAAGCATTTAAATTAAATGTAGTTCGGTATATACAGAGTGTTCTGAAAGAAGGCGCCCATAAGCCAGGGGGCAATTCCTCACATCAAAATAAATAAAAAAGTTCTAATTAACATACGTTGAAAATGCTTAGTTACCAAGTTATACAGGGTGAAAGATTTCGTCTTGATTCAGTTCCCCTGCCCTACGGGGTATTTGTTGGCTGTTAATAATTAAGATGTTGAATTCAGCGTACTTATTTGTTATGTCCTAATTTTAATGATTATTACTGTTCAATCAACATCCATTCTATTATTGTGGTGGCCCAATATAAATGCACCACGTTGTGTCGGCAAATTATTTATGTAACGCTCCTTGGGGGGTTCCTGGTTTTTTGACTTGAATAATGTCCCAGAGGGAGACGTCACACAGGTATAAAATCTTACACTGAATCCTCGGTGTTGTAATCTTGAATTTGGGAGTATGTGGATGAATACTATAGAACACCAAGCTGAGAGATTCAGTATAAGATCTAAACTAATAGTCCAAATCGCGGGAGGCACAAACTCCTGCACACCCTTGATCTGTTCAATGACTATCTGTATGAGAATAATATTCGTTGCAAGTATGTGTCGTAGTGTAGCAATTGCTAGACACAAGATTCAGAGACCTTAAATTATTACCTGTATTGTAGACAGTGCACAAAATCAAACAGGTCGAGCAGGGATCTTGGTGCATATAATTTGCGGGATTGCGCCACTTGTGCCAGAGTGCTTACTCTAGAAGTTGAAGGTTATATGGAATAAAACTGTACAACAGTTGTGGTATTACTTACTTGATGTTTATTTTAACAGTATGCATGAAAAAATATATATAGTTCACAAAGATAATAACATTCCAGTCCAATATATCGACAATGGCCAGTGAAACAATTTTCCAAGTCGATCGCTTATTTCACAAAATACGAATTCTGATCACGAATTTTAAGATGTCTGCTCCCTTGCATGGATCAGTCCAGCTTGACACTTCGCATCGTAGAAGAGGTATGTCAATGTCTCCAAGAAGCTTCGAGCCGTTCCAAACGGTTCAGGCAGGTTCTTATCTCCAAAGTTCAGAAATGGTTGTATGATCCATTGGTTGCTGGTTACAAGTTGACAGTCTCCACAGGCTAATGTTGGCATCGGTTCTGGAGCAGTGGTAGCAGGAGTAGTAGTAGTAGCAGCAGTTGCAATACTAGCTGGAGTAGTACTAGCAAGAGTTGTAGTACCAGCAGCAGTTGTAGTGCTAGCAGGAGTTGTCATACAAGCTGGAGTAGTTGTGGTGCTAGCAGGAGTTGTAGTGCTAGCAGAAGTTGTAGTGCCAGCAGAATCTGTAGTACTAGCTGGAGTTGTAGTAGCAACAGATGCTAGTTCTTCACAGTACGGTGCACAGAGCTCAACTGACCTTGCGATAACTACTTCTAGAGAGTCTAGAGATGTGGATGTTGAGTGAAAACAGGCATGCAGATCGTATGCGCAGTGGACTCGTTAACAAAGAGTCCCCTCCACAGCTTGTTCCCCCGCCATATTCATGTACCAGTCTCTGACATCACTGTACATTTGATCGATCGCTGGCTGATTACCCTGTAGAGCAGGAATCCTGGATGTTAGCAGGCACTGTCACATATGATAGATGTTTGATGTATCCCGACCGTGTTTCCTTGATGAAAGAAATTCCTCCGTCCTGTACCTTGAATCCAGTGCACTGACAGCGAGTGCCAGCACAAGGTAGAGCGCTGCTTGGAAGATGCTTGTAGGCATCATGATTGATGATCGATAGCTGCCGCCACATCCTTTTATACTCCTACTTCCTCCCACACAATAGATGACACGTCTTTGGTAATGGTTATTTATAGCATTGATGTAAGTGATTATTCATAGTAATGATATCATCAGCTATCTGACAATTGTTTGAGTACACTGTATTGTGATGCTGCACTATCAACTTTGAAATTGTTAATTTCTTCAATAAGTCTTTACTGTGATAATGAGGTACATAAACGTTTAGCTGCAGATATACATTCAACATCTTCAACCACCTGTAGTGAGATAATACTCTCATCCAATTCCTGATCATCAAAATCAAAGATTTCTTGAGGCTCCACCACCTCATCCTCATCATCTTCATCCTCCTCTTACCCAGGTACTGGAGTAGTGTCAGCAATCCTGTAATGCCTGTATGCAAGAGTACCAATCCCATCATCCTGAATATACATTCTAATGGTACATTTTGGTACCAATAAAATTTCATTAATTGAAATGGATTGTTAGGTCTCAGTCAGAAAAACAAAAATATTTGTCACCAATGGTACTATCAGTTGATGATAAAGATAAGACGATAACAACTAGAAAGGCTAAAATTATAATTAACAATTTGAAATGGAAATCATTTTTCATTTTTTAATAAAATAATAATATTGTATTAATTTGAGGTTAGGTTCTTTGTACATAACACTTGTCGGCTGTATCAATAACGGTCAAGCTGAACATCTGCAATTCAATCAAATACTCTCTAGCAAAATAATTGCAAGTAGGTAGCATTCGTTAAGACGAGGACAAAAGGGTTTTGTAACTTATAGCATGCAAAATAAAGGACATAAACGTTTAAAAAAGCAAAAATAAATGTTTATTATATCTATGTGAGCAAATAAAAATAATGAAAACAAAATAAAATAAAAGGGAAGTGAGATCTAGTTTTATCAGGCACACTAACACAGTAGCACCTTTGTACAAAAATCTGGTGATATACCAATCAGAGCTCAGTATTTCTTTGGTGCTAAAAAATAATTATTTCAAAAGTCTCCACATGTTTTTTTTTTTTTTGAAATTATAAAAATTTATAATTATTGTAGAATACAAATAAAGCTGTATCTAGCATAAATTTAAATTTAAGTGTAAAAATATTTATGTATAACCTCTTGATATGCCCATGTACTGCGGACTATTTGACAATATTGAACTGCATCATTGCAGATTTATTGAAATCCATCAGTTGGAGAAGATATTCAAATTTTATGTATCATCGAAAGAGAATAAGGGAAGACCAACTGCCCACTTGCTTGCCAGAGACTGACCAAGACGCCAAACAACATGAGAGCAACAGACTGATTCCCTTATAAGAATTAATTTTATTCATTATCAAAGTTTAAATCTTAAAAACTCTTAATAAGTAATAACTGAACTCAGTGAAGTCGTTAACATATTTAAAAATCAGTATTATTAGTATAATAAGAATTATAGAAGCTCAAAGTTCATAAGATAAATCATTTATCTGAATTCCACTGACGGCCGAACTCAGACCCTGAGAGTTAATATTTGAAATCCTTGATATTGTTGGAATACTGAGTTATAAAACAACTATTTGATAAGCAGAAGCAAGTCCAATGCTTGAGCTATAGAAATCTATGCTGATGTGAAAATCATAAAAATTATTAGTTGACGCTATTAAGCAGAATAAGAATTTTGATTGAGCCATCTGTGATATTTTTCTTCCATATTTTCTCATACTGTTTTTATATTTGTTGTTTCATATTTTATTTTTGCTCGTTAATTTAATTGTAATTATATATTTATTGATTCAATGGTGTATCTTTCATTTTTAATCCTGTCTCCATGCATGACCAATCTTGTACTAGTATTTTTATTTATTATTATTGACAGATTAATAAAGTTATCAACCAACTATATTCTCCACCAAATGTGTTGGATGAATCAGCGATTCACAGTATCTATAATTAAATCTTCAGAAATAATACACTCTCAAGATTTATTTAAAAATGGTTCAACATAATCTCTGAAATCAAATTGACTGAAATACAGGGTCATAGTATTAATTCGAAGCAGTACTACAGGTCATAAAAAGTATAGG
Organism: Nilaparvata lugens; assembly: GCF_014356525.2. Classification (NCBI taxonomy): domain Eukaryota; kingdom Metazoa; phylum Arthropoda; class Insecta; order Hemiptera; family Delphacidae; genus Nilaparvata; species Nilaparvata lugens. The sequence goes on along the minus strand of NW_024091271.1, from coordinate 352 downwards.
GAATTCCAATTAAAATGCCATCGTTGATCAATCTCAGTATCATCTCACACCGCTGACCCCTTTGTCAGATGGTAGCAAGTTGGATTGATGCCTGTGCCTTATTGTCCTGTGCAATATTTGAAATCCTTATCCACCTCTTCATTATAACTGTGTAGCCAGTCAATGCAGTGGTAAAGATTTACTTATTCAAAAATTCACATGCTCCACTGACAGACTGCCAGCTGGGCACATGTAGGTCAAATATGGCTTTACAACCTTTTCTCATCAGCATTGCTTAGCACCTTCTCTTTCTGCACCAGAGTCATGATTTCATGTTTTCCAGTACCAACATCACTTGCTCTCTATAAATATC
>NW_024091270.1:0-21830 GCF_014356525.2 Nilaparvata lugens | reverse complement strand
TCTTCCATTCATATGTTACAGTACTGTGGGACGTACATGTTTACTGTGAACAGCTCATTGTCCAATTGGCTAGATATCCCTTGTCAAAAGTCTTTTTATACTTGCTTATTCTAACCTTGTCACCAGGCACAATTTCCTGATGAGGACCTGTAGGACCTACCTCTACACTCAGCATTCTTTTCTGCAACTCTTTCTCGATAGGCTTGATGCTGTGTACAGAGTCGGTCGAGTAGCACTTTCTCATGCTTCTTCTGCATCACTGGCCGCATACCTATTGTTCAATGAATCTTGGCATTATACTCTTTGAGAAGTGAGGTTAGATTGTCTGTCCAACAATAGGTTCCTTGCTCAGTTAACTTGATCCACATTAACTGTTTAAGTGTTCTGTTGAAGCATTCCACTATAGATGCCTTCTTATCTGATCTAGTTGAGTAATGATTCACATTTTACTGTTTCACAAGTTGTTGGAATTTTGTATTGATCCACTCTTTACCATCATCAGACTGTAGATTTTCATGTGATGTTTTTCAAATATAGGATGCATAGCCCCACAATGTCATTGGCTGACTAATTCCTGATTGGTATAGCAATGCAAGCTTACTGAGAATAATTATGATTGTATAATGTACTTGTAACCTTTGTTCTGTCGAGCTATGGTATCATTCAACAAGGTCAGCCTGATAGAGATCATCAACCTTTGACTGTAACCTTTCTTGTCTGGAAATTCCGACAAACTTGTCTGTGCAGATCTCACACTATCACTGTCTTATCCATACTGGCGATATGAATTTGTTAATAATTAGCATTTATATAGGCAACAAGTTCATCAGACCATGATGTCGACATCTTGAAAGTCAATGATGACCTCAAGTTCCTGCATAAGAGATGTTGTCCAGTTAATTGGACCATGATGTCAGTGGAAGTCATGATTAACCAACTTCCTGCATGAAGATAAGTTTATCAGAGTAGGATGTAATTTATGCTTCATCTCACACCTTGTGCTTACTCTAGAAGTTGAAGGTTGTATGGAATAAAATGTACAACAATTGTGGTATTACTTGATGTTTATTTACAGTGTATGCATGAAAATATATATAGTGTACAAAGATAATATTTCAGTCCAATATATCGGAACTATCCAGTGATACAAATCTTCTAGTCAATCGCTTATTTTGCAAAATCCTCTGCTGAACATGAATTTCAAGATGACTGATCCCTTGCATAGATTGGTGCAGCTTGACACTTCAGCGCGTGGAAGATATATGTCAATGTCTCCAATGTTTTGAGCTGTTCCAAATGGTTCAGGCAGGTCCTTATCTCCAATTTGGGAATGGTTGTATGATCCATGGTTGCTGGTTACTAGTAGACAGTCTCCGCACTCACACATGTCTGCTTGCTCCACTGCAGGCTGATGTTGGTACTGGGTCTCGCACAGTGGCAGGAGTTGTAGTAGCAGCAGTACTAGTTGGAGTAGTACTAGCGGGAATTGTAGTGCTAGCAGAGTTGTAGTACTAGCTTGAGTAGTTGTGGTGCTAGCAGCAAGAGTTGTTGTAGCAGTTGCAGTACTCCTGGTAGTAATAACAATGGATGCTTTTCTTCACAGCATGGTGTACAGACCTCGACTGACCTTGCAACAACCGCTTCCAGAAAGTCCAATGATGTGAATGTAGGGTGAAGAAACGTGCACAGATTGTATGCGCAGTGGACTCGTTTGCAGAGAGCTCCCTCCACAGCTCGTTCCCCAGCCATATTCATGTACCAGTCTCTGACATTGATGTACATTTGGTCGATCACTGACTGATTACCACGTAGAGCAGGAATCCCCGATGTTAGCAGGCACTGTTGCATATGACGGATGTTTGATGTATCCAGTCTGTGTTCCCTTGAAGTGAGAATTTTCTGTGTCCTGTACTTTAGATCCAATGCACTGGCACTGAGTGCTAGCACAAGGTAGAGTGCTGCTTGGTAGATGCTTGTAGCTGCCATGATTGAAAAATGATAATTGATAGCCGTTGCCTTCCCCTTCTATACTTCCTTCTAGATGACTCATCTTTCTCGGTATTTCAGCATGTTTTTTCCTGTTCACACCATTTAGGGCAGAAGTCCATGTGACAAGGTTTTCTGCTGACATGGTCTAGAATCATTCTGCAGAATGCACATTGCATAAATCTATGTATGTAGCATTGACTCTCATGAGTTCAATAGCATTGACATCATGTTATAACAATTATTTTTATCAGTATCCTAAGTACATTCTATATGAGATCATTTTATCTATATAATTTTCAGTTCTCTAATGATGGCTGTTACTCATTATCACTCTGGCATAGCCTTTTTGCAGATGGTTCATCAACTTCTTCATCATCATCATCATCATCATTGCTCCATTTACAAGAAATAGAATGTTGTCCAAATGCCAAAGTATGAACTCCATCATCCAATATATGTCTTTTTTCATCAGTATTGCTTAGTGCTTTTTTCTTCTGAACTAGTGTCATGATTTGATGCTTCCTGGTACCAAAACTCCTGCTTCCTAGAATGTCTTTGTTTCTCATAGAGACAGTCAAGGTAGTCCTGAAAGGTGATGTTTCGTTTCAGCATATGGGTGGGATTTCAACAGTTCTTGTCCAAGTATTGGTCTCCTCACTCCTTTAGCTTTCTTTATCAAACCACTCTTCAATTGACTTGGATCTTTGGTGAAGCATCTAGAGACATACAGCTTTGATCATAGACCCACATATTCATGAGGAGCTCTCCAGCATATTCATCCTTGAACTTTCCAAGTACCATCTTGTTTGTGTCTGAATAGCATGGGTGGTCGGTCAGATACTCAGATGTATCAAAGTGTCTTTCAGTTGCTGGTTGTTGATGATATCATTGTAGAGGTTCTCAGTTCTCACATGTAGAATAGGCTGTCTGTATCCTGGTAGAGCAGTTGCAGGTTCTCTTTGTATGTCAGTTTAATCACATCGTAGTGAAATTGATATATAAGGTCTTGCTAATGTCCAACACTGACAAACCAATGTAGAGAGGTTTGTTCAGCTCAACTCTCTCCCTTTTGCAGTGTCATGGCACAAATCTTCTCGCCAAAGATGATGTGGTCCTTGTAGGTTGGTCGGGCAATCAGTTTCCTTAGACATTTCTTATTGTTAACAAGCTCCATGTTCATATGCTTCCGAACATTCTCCATTGTCTTGCCAAAAACTGCATTGTTCATCATTTGAAGAATTTTTTTCAAATTTATTCCTTGACTGTTGTCGAAGTTTGGTGTTTAGCATGATGTAGGGTGCTAGGAATCCTCCTGCTCAAACCTCATACCTTGATGAACTTAAGTGATTTTCAATCCATGTTGTACTGCTTGCTTGAGGGTGTGGTAATGACATACATATTGTTCACGGTATCTTAGAGTTGTCATCATCCCAACGATCCTGATTTTGGTGTTTTTTGTTCTCAGCTAGGAATGAAAATCATTGTGGAGTCGTGTAGCTCAGCTGGGTACTCAACGTCCACCTCCAAGATGTAGCCAATCTTTTGAACATCTCCAACACCATCAATACCACTGCTGTCCCCCTCCAACTCATCTTTCTCCATCCACTGGTATTTCCAACATGGGAGTGGTTGACATATCGCCCAGCCGTACAGGTTGTTCGCATCTGTGTACAGGAGATATGATGTGGGCTTCTTGGGGTCGACAGGCGCTCCTGTGTGGGCATTGTTGGCAACAGCATGTTGATGAACGCATGTTGTTATTCCGCCTCTGATACCTCATTCAATGAACATATACATGTCATAGTCAGTTAGGAGTTCTAGTTCAACTTTTGTATACTTCAGCATAACATCAAAGAGAAGCCTGGCGATGTAAAGTAGTGTGCACAATCCAAGTTATAGTTTTTCAAGCACATATCTCTCAAGCTTTCAAAGACATCGGTCAGAAGGAGAACATCTGTTTTGAGGTATAGATCACTGTACTCTCCCAGGGTCTTGCAGTCAATTTCTCCCACACTTGTTGAGCATGTTCATATGCCTCATCACTGATGTGGCTGTCAGTTAGCTTGCTGAAAAACTCTTCCTTTGGTGGTAGTGAGGTCTCCTCCAGTTTTTCCCATGAGTGCAATATTCGTAGAACACACCCTTTCTGGAAACCAATTCCAGTTTGTCTCCAAATTCTCTAGCTGTATGTGGTAGCACTGTGACACTTCTTCAGTAGACTTGACAAGTTGGTGACTAGGTTGTCCAGCTGTCCATGTGAATCTGAAGGTATCGATGAATTGTATATGCAGTTGCTGAAATTTGTTTGGTGAATGATATGTACTATTCTGATGTGTTTGGGATGACAGTCAGCTGCTCTTTATCAGTTCCAAGGTGCAGTATGATCAAGAGAGTGTTGTAATTGGAAGAGTTGTGAAGAAAAACAGGGATGAATGTTGTATGACATCTTTGAGGTTGCACTTGTTGCACAGAGCATTCCAGTAGACTCCTGTTATATGACAATGGTCATACACCTTGTCACCATTGAATGGTTTCTCTCAGGCCTCACAGTTGGTGACAGCATTGTGTCTGGCTTTCTCCCTCTCAAAAAGTGGAAGCATCTTTATTTGACGATGATTGATTGCCTCATCCAGGTCTCTCGCATGCATGGTCAGAGTTTTGATGAAGGGTTCGGCTGCATCAGGTCCTCTGTAGACAATTGGCTCCTTAGGGATGAGGTTGGTGAATGTCAGCCATGATGGAAATAAGTTCTTATCTCTTACAAAGTAGAGGCAGTAGCTCATTGCTGTGTGATGCTGGATCACTTTGGTTGCCTTCCCAATCCATTGCTGCTCTTCCTCAGGCTTCTCCAGTGGACATTCAAAATCTGCATAGGCCACCAATGGTAGTCTAAATTCATTCAAATGTTTCTCGAATTTCATTGTTGGTGGGCTTCCATTTTCCTTGAGTTGAGGCATGATAGCAGTCTGGTTGTTGGCACAGTACTCCTCATGATCTTTCATCCTCTGCTCCCCATTATTGTTGATGGTGTAGTGTGTGAAACATCTACGACAGATTATGATGTGGTGTCCTATTTCATGTTCATATTTGGGAGAATGGGAAGAAAGTGACATACCAGCAATAGAACATGCAAGGTACAGTCCGAACTGTGCATTGAGAAGAAAGATATTACCATTGAAGAGGAAATTTCGATAATAATATTCTACGTCAATATGAAGAAGATATTTAACTTTTAATCATGTAGAAGATTCATCCGTTCAGGAGAGTATTTTGAAAATCATCTTCGTCATCTACATTGTGACTATTGTAAATCATTATCTGATAAAGCAGACTATTTGCGAGGAATGGTTTTTTTCTTACATAAAAATCACTATCTGCATGTGTCTATTGCAAATATATTATCGAAAATCCATTTGAAAAGTAATACATTTACTGTTTTGTTTTATAGAAGAGTGCAAGAAAGAAGGGGGAGGAGAAGATTACCCAATAAAGCATATCATAAAGATGAGCTAAAATCGCATGCATGCAGTATGCTGTAGAAGGTTTTTTGTCCTCTGAGGACAAAAATCCTCCCTCCGAGGACAAAAATCCTCCCTCCGAGGACAAAATTGTCCTCCGAGGACAAAATTGTCCTCCGATGACAATAATTTGTCATTGGAGGACAATTTTCCTCTCCTCCAACTCCCCCTGAGGATAAAATCAAAGTAAAAATGTACTTACATGTGTTGGTTGATGCGTGAATGACAGGTATCTCCTCAGCTATAGATGTGCAGGTATAGATGGCTATCTGCCTATGCTTCCTTTTCGGATTGTGTGCTGACCTCTCAGGTATGTTGCCTTGACGAGAGCTCAACTGGTTATGATGTTGGAAGCTGAGTTGTGAGGTGAGCACTCCAATACTGTGAAAACAATGAAATATTTAATAACTGACAATATTAGAAATCAATAAGCATCACAAGAGGTGGGATACTATTCAAAAAATATAGAATGTTTGAGTGATTGTAACGGTTTTTTATGATAGGAGAGAATACTTACAAATCTGAATGATGTTGATAACGATGTGGGAGGATATAGCAGCAGGCACTGCTCCATGCTGAGTCCTAGGGGAGAATTTTTTTCACCTTCTAGCATGTGTGGCTCTCACTTGTACGAGCCTGGAACAGAGAGAAACGCATGCTATATAAACAGATGTAATGCGAGCAAAATTATCATTTACATCGAAGTCAGATTCGAGTGTACTACATACCGTACTCTACTTCACTATCATACGAGATGAGTTCGTCATCATCATCAACCTCGTCCTCATTCATCCTCCCAGATAGCCCACCACCACATGAGCGTATCCTCAACTACTGGCAACAGAAAGCTGCCCTCGCTGCTGCACCTGCTCCTTCTCCGCTCACCGTGGAACCACCATCGCCAGGCGAGATCGTGCTGGGTGACAGTCCAGTTCAACACTTGGCTCCAGCTGCTACCTGGGCACCGCGACGTGTGGTGCCAACAACTCTGACCAACAACAAATACCGGCTGAAGGGCCGTGTCAATGCGCCGCCCCCAATCATTGTCAAGTTTGTGCGACGAACGCACACACGCATGCTATGCTGGGTGCACGATGCCAGGTAAAAGGCTTCTCAACAACACACATTGCTATTCAAGGTGAGGAACGACAGATTTTTGTTAACTTATCACTGACTATTTTGAAGAGGATAGGAAACTGCAAAAACTATTGAATTTGAAATATGTTTGGGTTGATAGAGGCGGAAATGTTAAAGTGAGGATTGTTCTGGGGGGGGGGGCGTGTCTATACTATTCGAGATGAAAAGGATTTGATATTGTTGCTGTGGATGCTGAAAAGTCTGGGGTTAATCTGCTTGAGTAGATTCAGGTTATATCCTGTGTAGATTTCTCTTTTCCTTATTTAAATGGTGAAGTAACATTTTAAAAATATATATATTTATACTTTCTTCCTTCAAGAACTAGTATTATTTGCTCATTGATCTTTACGTCAGCAGATTATTATTCAGTTGAAAACTTACTTTACAGTATACAGTTTATTATTGATGTAGCCTTTATTATGCATAGAAGAAGAGTTTTGTGTTGGTGTTATTATAATAATTCTGTTCCTCAAGATAGATTATTTCGTTATCTACGATATGCAAGAGTGAATTTAGAGTGTTGATGCATATATATATTAAAATCTGTGTTGAGTTGAATGAACTTAATATTCTGTTAAATAATATAATAGCTATAGTTGAATGAACCTCTCTACATTTATCATTCATGTGTGATATCGATATTCATTAATCACACCAACAATTTCAGATTTTATTAGTGATACTTTGTATTAATGATAAATCGTGGCGTTGTTCCATGTTCCAAGTTTCTGTGTACTAATTGTTTTTGCTTCAATTTTTTCATTTTTGCAATAACAATGCATTTCAAATTTAAAGATTAAAAAAAAAATCATACCAGACATGCAAGTATGTAACAAAATGTTGTAGCCTACCTACCAATTAATGAACACTGTGAATGTGTGAATGAACATCCTTACTGAGCACCGACTATGATGTAATTGTGTTGACTGAAACTTGGCTGCATAGTGGTATGGTGAGCTCAGAACTCTTCGATGAGCGCTATTCTGTTTATCGGAGTGACAGGGGTGGGGGTCAGAGAGGAGGTGGGGTGCTGATTGCAGTCAAAAGATATTTACACCCTGAATTATGCGATGAATTGTCTAGAGATAGTGCGCACTATGATTCCGTTGCGATTAAAGTCAAGTTAGATGATAATTTCTGTTACATTAGCGCGGTTTATTTTCCCCCATCAATTAAGAAATTGGTAAAAAATACTTGCGCAAGTAAATGTAGTATTAAAGGTATTTTATTATCTTATCTAAAACTTTTCATATTTTCTTCTCTCTCTTTTTTTAGTTTTTCTTTTGTATATCTTCAAATTCTCACATTTGAGGATTTGATTTGCCACTCGAAGGATCGAGGTGGCAGTGGCAGCTCTGAATACCAAGTAAAAACCGCTCCGTACTAATAAAGTGTTTCTTAAAAAATTTTCGCGTATTTCATCATATTGCCACTTAATTTCGTGACTTGAACACTTTTATTGAATTTCTATCCAAAAAATTTTAATCGAAACTGAGTGTTTATTTGTCAAAATTGTTAATGAATCCGTGACTATACCAAGCTAACCTGCTAAGACTGGAACATTGAAATCGGGTGAGATCTTTACAATTTATCACTGAAAAATTATTCTTATAGTGACAGAATACGACATTGGAAATATAACGATAATACCCAAATTGATTTAAAATATTTTTAGTGAAGTTGGATTCATTTTACAAACTCCTGAAACCGCACATCATGACATAGTTTCTACACGCAGTTTTCTGCCTGTACATATCAGTGCACGCATATTATTTCTCAACTCATAAAAAGAAAAATTAAAAAATTCCGTATTCTATTGGATAGACTCTGGGTAATATTATAATAAATAAACTTGAGACTGATCAAAATAGGTCAGACTACTAGATACTAGATCTTGTTTTCCAATTCTCAATGACTTTTCAACCTTTCGAACTAGTGACTTGAACTAAATTATTGCCTATATTTGCAATTTCAACCCGTTATTACTGGAATTTTAGTTTCTGACTGTATCATTGGAAACATTTTAATTTTATTGTTTCCCTTGTTCAAGACTGTGATATTCGACTGTGATAGAATTTTATGTTTTTGGCCTGATCTAACCTCTACGTTTTGATTGAAGATTCTGACATGCTCACAAAATTCCTATAAATTGCTTCATCTTATTTAAATTATAGGATATATTATTGGTTAATTGTGTCATCGTTTTGTTTTATGTGTTACCCCGGCCTAACTTTGTGATATTTGACTGTGATATATGAAAACTTGACTGCACTGATATAACCTTCATGCTTTGATTGTTGACTCTTGACAAACTCAAGTAACCAAATTCCCATCTTTCTCCCTGCAAGACAACATATTATCTGCTTGCTTACCAAAATGGAAAAAAAACAATCTGAAAAGGCCATAAATAATGAAAATATCCAGTCTCCATGTGGTGTTTGCCGCAAACCAGTTGAGAACAGTGACCATGCTGTAACATGCGACTGTAACGATAATAAATAGTATCACACCAAGTGTGTCAACATAACCAACAAACAGTATGACAAAATGAAAGCGGGAAAAATTCTAACCTAGCCTGGATGTGTGAGGAATGTAAGACTCGTATAAATGCTGAAGCTTCCCATATCTCAATACTACTAAATAATTCAAATGACAATGATTTGCTAAAATCTGACCTGAATGACAAATTACAATGTAACTGTACATTGCCTAACAAAACATTTCAAAGCACTGACTTGACATATCAAGGCTCAAACCCCAGAATGCGCCAAAGCTATAACAGCTATGATGTCATAATTAAAGTTTTACATGATGATATAGAGGACTTGAAAAATGAGATAAAAATACTACGGACTTACAATAGTCGTCTGTCAGATATCATAGCAAGAAAGACAAGTGTAATTTACAGCATGGAAAATATAATTTGTGACTTCTCTCAAGGTATCCATCCAGAGCCCTGCTGCCCTGTAAGAAAGAGGATGGAGGATGCTACAGCGTTCTTGATAGAGGACTCCGAGTGTACAAATGAGGTAAACCCTATCCGGATTAAAGAATCCTCAGCAGCGACAAAGAATGCACCAGAGCCACTGCCAAGCGAGGGAGCTGAAGTTCGAAACAGGATTATGGAGGCCTGCAATGCCAAACAAAAACCACATTCAAATAAGGTAAAAGAGAGTTGTGTTGACAACTCAGGTGACAGAGAGTTGTGTTGATGAGAACGGGGATGAATGTCGGAACGGTCCACAGGATGAGGGGCGCCCTGCTCAAGGATTTGGGGAACGGGCTGAGGGAAAGGAAGGGGAGGCACCACTGCTGATCGGGGACAATACGCTAAGGCTGGTGGGAGATATAATGAGAGACACATTTGGGCAAGATTTGGAGGTGGAAATTGTACCCTTTGGAAAAATCCAGGATGTCAGTAGAGCACTAAAAATCAGAAACACTATACCATCGAAGGTTGTACTCAATGTAGGCTCAAATAACCTGTGTAGGGCTAAGACACCGAATCATGTCATGAGACCATTATGGCTCACTTTAGAGGCTAACATTAAACGGTTTCCACACACTAATTGGTATGTTACATCTATTCCAATTCGGGAGGATATAGGTGAGAGATTTATTGACGAAACAAACAAGGCTCTGAAGTTTATGTGCTGGCAGCTTAATGCTACATTTATTGACAACTCAAATCATTTACATAAGTGTCACCTGAGCTGGGATGGACGAAGTTTAAACCCAGAAGGTTCTAAAATCGTGGCTGAACAACTTGCAAGTGCACTGGAGTGTCAAGGTAGGAATTCAGGATAGCAGCTAACAAAACAGAAAGATGACCGAAACCGCAATAGACCAAATAATACAACCAATAAAACAATAGAAAATGCACATCCACACAAAAAATCGTTGACTGTTCTCCACCTAATATTCAAAGAGGTCTTCAAAATAAACTTGATGGACTAGTTGTAGAGCTCGAAAAATTTCACCCTGATATTCTAATTATCTCAGAACATGGCTTAGGCACGGACCAATTAAATCTCACAAATATCGAAGGTTTTAGACTAACCTCCAGTTATTGCCGAACTGAGCATATGTGGGGTGGCATAGCTATTTTTGTAAAAAATCATTTTTCTGTTGACATGGACGAGCTTCAGTTACCAGAACAATGCAAATCAAAGGAACAAGTGTTTGAAACTGTTGGATTGATACTCAAATATCAATCAAGAAAATTGACTCTAATAGGAACATACAGATCTCCTAGCACTGATACAGCAGAATTTTTAGGAAAATTGGGACAGTTACTGGGACAACACACTAAGAAGTCAAATGATATAGTAATACTGGGAGATGCAAACTTTGACATACTCAGACCAGATGAGCGTAGTGTAAAGGACCTTCGAAATGTGTTATCCGAGTTTGGATGCAGAATACATCACATCCCTGTAACAAGGAAAACCCCCACTACTGTATCCAGCATTGATGGGTGTTACACAACTATCAAACAAGAGGAGATCGAGGTAAAAGCACACTATACACCACTTTCAGACCACCATTTGTTGCTATGCAAAATAAAAAATAGAAGTAAAAGTTGCCACACCACTTACAGATACTCTAAGAATGTCTCAAAAAACAAATTAACTGAACTAAAGCAAATGTTAAATACAACAAAATTGGGAGTCTGTCTATATACCAAAGTCTGTCGAAGTAAAATATAATAACATTAGAACGATCTACACACGAGATACAGTCCACTTCCTCGCCAGTTCCAAGGTTAGTGCAAATTAAAGACTTACTTTTGGGGTTGTCGACGTTGGATCAAGAGGCCTTTCTCCCCAAAACTTGTGCAATTTGCAAGATTGGTTCAATGCTCCAACGTGGTGTTCTAATTCGTTGTCATGTTTGGCCGTTGTCATCTATGACTTACCCTGCTACTGAAATTCTGCCTGATGTGAAACAAAATAAAGGTGTTGTTTTGAATATCACTGAAGAGACTGCTGTTATTCAGATAACACGTTTCTCCTCATACATGAGATTGTTACGTTCCTGTGCTCATGTTTTACGTTTCGTGAATAACTGTAAAGCATCAATTAGTGGTGTCTGTCGTAAATCAGGCGCACTTAGTGTTCAAGAGTTGAAATGTGCACAAATTTATTGTGTTAAAATTGTTCAAAAGTGTCATTTCAATCGTGAACTCGACCTATTGAAAGAGGGTAACCTTGTGATAAGAGTTTCCAAAAATTGTCTGTATTCTTGGATTGTGATGGTGTGATTCGTGTTGGTGGCAGATTGGTTAATAGTGCTTTAGGATATGAAGCCAAGCATCCTTGTTTGATACATAAAGATAGTCATTTTACTAAACTCCTCATTGAGTATTATCATATTTCTCATCTTCATGCTGGACCAAGAATAGTGCGTGCTCTTATTCAGCGTTATTTTTGGATTGTTGGAGCACACAGTGTTATCAGAAATGTGATTTTCAATTGTACTCGTTGCTGTTATTCAATGCAACTCCTGTTGCTCCCGTCATGGGTGATCTTCCCAGCTCTCGTGTTGTTCCCAGTGCTCCCTTCTGAAGGCTGCGGTCGATCTAGCTGGTCCTTTCACTGTCAAAGAGAGTATTCGGCCCAAAGCTCGTACGTACAAGGCATACTTTGCACTGTTTGTCTGTCTGGCAACAAAAGCTTGTCACATTGAGGTGCTTACAAGTCTTTCATCCGAAGAGTTCATTAACACTCTCCATCGTTTTGTTTCTAGGCGTGGATTGCCTAAAGAAATATTCTGTGATCAAGGGACGAATTTCAAAGGTGCTGCGCGACAATTGAAGGAAATTATTGAATTTCTCAGATCATCAGAAAATCAATCCAACGTCTGTGATGCGATGTCATCTAAAAGCATCCAATTTCGTTTTAATATTCCACATGCTCCTTTCATGAATGGAATCTGTGAGTCTAATATTAAAAATGTGAAATTCCATTTGTTTCGTGAAGTGGGAAATTCGGTCCTAACTATTGTTGAGCTTTCCACTCTGTTGGTGAAAATTGAGGCGATACTCAATTCGAGACCGTTGTTTGCGCTCTCTCCATCTCCTGATGACTACGAGGCGCTGACTCCCGGACATTTCCTTGTTCATCGCCCTCTGTTGGCGGTTCCTGGAATTGACGTGAGTGATGTCAACGAGCACAGACTGTCTCGTTGGGGAAAGGTTAATCGCTTCACTCAGAGATTGTGGAAGAGGTGGGAGAGTGAATACCTCCACACTCTTCAACAGAAGAATAAGTGGTTTGAGAGTGACACAAACCTTCAGGTAGGGCAGTTAGTATGGATTAAAGAGGACAATTCATCACCCTTATCATACCGTTAGGTAGAGTCACCCAAATCATAAGTGATGCTAAGGGTGTTGTGCGCTCAGCTCACGTGAAAACTAACTCTGGTGAGTATGTTAGGCCAGTTAGGAAACTTGCCCCCATACTTCCCTATTAGTTTAACCCACACCCTAGTTTTCCGTTTTCCTTTCCTATTCCTTTTCCCTTCGTTTTTCCTTTCCTACCGTTCAGTGCTTGTTGTTCTGTTTTTTTCTTTTACTTTTAAATTTTAGTTTTTTTTTGAGTTTATGTTCTTGGAAATGGGGCATTCCAAGGCGGGCGGAGATGGTGGATTCACGGAGGATCGGCAGCCTTGATTGTGGGCTGATTAGTTTGCGCTTTCCTCCTCTTCCCCCTCTCCCAAAGAGGCAAGATAACCTCTCTCCCTCACCCCTCCTTCATCCTCCCTGCTTATCTTTCTAACCAGCACTTCAAGAAGTGTTGTCGAGAAGTCAACATCTTTTTCATTCCGTGTCTCCTGTTTCCGTGGCGTTCGAACTGAACGTAATTACCTCGTTTCGTTTCGTGATATATGTGCAATATCATATAGGCCTACGCATAAAGACAGGATATTGTCAGCAGTAACTTCTACACACGAGATACAGTCCACTTCCTCACCAGTTCCAAGGTTAGTGCAAATTAAAGACTTACTTTTGGGGTTGTCGACGTTTTCGTGAATTAAATCTTAACTGTACCCCAATCCATAGGTTTGGGGACAGGACGGGATTACCACTGTCAAAGTAAAATATAATAACTTTCTGCAAATAATGCGCCAGAGCATTGACCACATTATGCCTCTAGGACCGAAAAAAATGAATGTACCAAATAAAATTATTTTTATGGATTGTGAGTTGCAGAAGATGAAAGTCTTCCTTCAAAGTTTGCATGACAGATACCTGCTGACAGGATCAATCGAAGACAAAGACAGGTTTCAAGAGTCAAAGAAAACCTATGACATTGAAGTGAAGAGGAAGAGAACGGATCACACAATGAACAAAATAAAAAACTCAAAAGACAAAACCAAAGAGCTGTGGAAAACTGTGAATAGTGATAGAAATAAGCATGACGGAAGGCAGAACAGCATAAGGCTTCTTCTGGATGGTAAGCTGACAGCAGATCCACTTGAAATCAGCAATATCTTCAATAGCATCTTCACCTTACCTCAAGCATCAAACCACACAAATCAATTGCAAACCAGTACCACATCTGAAACTGAGCCCGACAATAGTATACCAATTTTCTCAGCCTTCAAAAGTGTCACTCATCACGGAATGATGAACTTCTTAATAATTTAAAGTCCAACAATTCGGCAGGCTTTGATGAAATCTCTGGGAAGATGCTGAAATTCTGCAAAGAAGAAGTCATAAAACCATTGACCCACATCATCAACACCTCATTGAGTCAATCTACTTTGCCTAGTAAGATGAAAATTTCCAAGGTGTATCCAGTCTTCAAGAAAGGAGACAAGCTTAATCCAAACAACTACAGACCAATATCAAATTTGCCTGGAACTTCAAAGCTGACTGAGCGGGTGGTGTACAATCAGTTAATAGCACACCTGGAAAAAAATGAACTGATTTCATCATTTCAACATGGTTTTAGGAAGGGGCGGAGTACAAGCACAGCAATAGCATATCTCTGCAGGGTGATTAATGAGATCTGGGAGGAAAAGAGGATAGCATCTGGCCTGTTCCTAGACTTGCAGAAGGCATTCGACAACTTAGACCAAGAAATCCTAATCACAAAACTGAAGCAGCTAAACATTCAGGGCCAAGTAATAGAATGGATCCAAAATTATTTCACTGAAAGGTATCAGTATGTTGAAATCAGTTATCAGCAGCACACTGCCTTGACTAGTGCCAAATCATCTCTTTGCAAAATGTCCAAGGGTGTTCCTCAAGGGTCAATTCTAGGACCCTTGTTCTTTCTCATTTACATAAATGACTTCCCAAATAATCTCAAGAAGGACCTAAATGTGTACTATTTGCAGACGATACCACCATAATAATCCCATCAGACAGAGTATCCGAAAGCAACGATGTAAGCTCGACACTTGAAATGGCCACAAATATATGTAGGAAACTGAAACTATCAATCAATAAAGACAAGACAGTAAATATAAACTTCACTCCAAAGGGACAGATATTCAATATGGACAACAATGTAACCAATGAACCAACAAATACAAAGGATTGTACAAGATTTCTTGGTATCATGATGGACAAGCACCTTAACTGGAATGAACATATTGATCTTCTGTGTAAGAAATTAGCTTCAGCCACATATGTACTTCGTAGAATAAGATGTACCACTGATGTCAGTACCACATTTATCGCGTATCATGCCCTATTTGCCTCACAGCTGCGATATGGCATTGTTGCCTGGGGAGCATCAGCGCAGGTGCACATGGACAGAGTTCTACGAAGTCAAAAAAAAAGCCTTAAGAACCATCCTAAGAAGAGATGCACTGGAGCACTGTAGACCATTATTTGTCGAAAACAAACTACTTACTGTGGTTCTATCTACATATTTGAAACCATAACTCTTGCCATAGACTCAAGCCCGAATCTCAGAAATAGCCAACACACTCATAACACAAGAAGCAAGCTGAACATTGACCTTCCGCAACACAGGCTGAGCAAATTCAAGAACATACCTACCTATGCAGGCTCACATTTCTTCAACTATCTACCGGACAGCCTAAAGACTTTGAGGGATTCACGGACAACATTCCACAGAAAGCTGAAAAAATACCTCATTGCAAGACCGTACTATGCAGTGACCGAATTTATTGAGGAGCATACGTACCATCACCTTAGAGTATAGTGCAGGATACTCTATACACCTTGACGACTCTGACAGAGGAGACCAAATCCATTGACGATTCCCCGATCCCAGGACCGTGAGGAAGACATCAGAAGTAAGAAGTAAGTAAGAAGTAAGAGATAGTGCGCACTATGATTCCGTTGCAATTAAAGTCAAGTTAGATGATAATTTCTGTTACATTAGCGCAGTTTATTTTCCCCCATAAATTAAGAATTTGGTAAAAAATACTTGCGCAAGTAAATGTAGTATTAAAGGTATTTTATTAGAAGATAACGAATCAATCCACATATCAGAAGATCTATCAATCAAAGAAGTATAACATCTAGGCTGTTAATACATATTCATATGGTCATTAATTTCTGCAATATAATTTGCGATAGTTTGTTGTAGCTCTGATTCACTAGATGAATTGCTCTATTTATTCCTTCAGGTGCCGAATCTCGCACCCTGAGATAAAAAATATATTTATTACAAGAAATCTATTAGAAACTATAGAATTTAATATATATATTGGGATTACTAGTTTGTCAATTTATCATGCTGACCCAAAAATCTATTCAAAATAGAATTGTCCAAGTCGACAAGTATTAGCAAGCTGATATCGCAGCTACATGCAAGTAAATGCATATGATCATAAAAATGGAAGCACATGGTAACGTTTCGTGCTATAGAATTTAAAGATAGTATTAGCCTGTGATATTTTATTGATTTCGATTATTGTTCTATCTTATATTATATATTTTTTGTCGCTCTATATATTTTTTGCTCTGATTTATTTTTTGCAATATTTGTTAATATATGTATAAAATTGTTTATGGTGTGCGATTTATTTTTATTCCTCAATACTATAGGATAAGTACCATATATATATATTTCTTAATAAATTATCAGTATTATTTTTATAAGCTCCTGTATGAGCCCATTAATGTATGATACAAGAACATGTCGTACTAAAGTGAGACTGTATCTATAAAAAACCACGACCTGATTTTTATAATTATTAAAATATTTCATGCTCTACCGACTGATGCCAAGCAGGAGGCTAATCGTTATTTAACTATAAAAAATAACGTGACAGTGTAGAGCATTCTCTTTGAAATGATGTATTATTTCACTATACCAAGTTTTCCTTTTATTGTTATAGCAGCTTCATTGTAGGGGGTAAAATTTTCATTGCTGCAACAAGTGTCAACTCAGCGGTTCCACACCTTCAACAGAGGGGATAAAGATGCGCACTTTAGCTATATTCACCTACTAACTAGTCCAAATCTAGCTGCAAAGTCAAAAATTGTGTCACAGACACCCCCTTCAAATGTCATTGTCAAACGATCAATTGTTGCAGCAATGCAAATTTCACCCCCTACATTGAAGCTGCTATAACAATGAAAGGAAAACTTGGAATAGTAAAATAATACATCATTTCAAAGAGAATTTAATGCTCTACAAACCTACGATAAGCATAAGTTTTTATGATGCATCGTTGGAGACCTTCAATGTCACACCTTCAAGAGCGGATATCTAGGAAACTAGAGGAGATATAGAAAACGTTGTAGAATGCATATTGTAGGAAATTATGTAAGCGTTAATTTGTTATATGACAGTCAAGTCCTTAAGATACATAGTTTTTGAGTTTCATTCGACGAAACCAAAAAATGGTACCTTTAAACCACCCCCCACCCTTAGCACTGGGGTAGGGGTGGGGATTTTGATATGTTTACCTCCTTACTACCCTTAACAGAACTGTTAATGTTCTTATAAACATATATCCATAACGCTTCATTAGCGAGCTATACAGGGTGAAAGATTTCGCCCGGAATTCAGTTCCTCTGGTGAAATACACCGACGCTGAATTGTTTGGCGACTAGTTCTTGGAAAACTTATGCTGAATTCATATGGAAAAATATCTGAAAAATTTAATAAAACTAGTCTGGATGCTTTAGTGTGATTAGTTTTTGAGAAAGAAGTTGAAATATGCAAAAAAATCCAAGTAGAAAAACACAGACTTCTAGTTTGATGCCTAATAACTTTCTTTAATGACCAGTAAACAAATAATTTTTCGCAATAAAAATTGTAGAGAATTCAATTCTGAGAAGAATCATGTAAGCTGTGTGAACTAAATTTGAATAAAAGTTGAATAAAATTTATTATGTAGTAAGTTACACCACAAAAATTTGCTGTTATATGAGGAGAGAACTAATAACTCAAAGGTTGTAGCTATTATTGCAAATAAAACATGGATTTAAATAACAGCTGTTCCAAAACAGCCGATTTATTTTGTTTTAAATAAGGGAAAATCAAAAGAAATTATCAGCTGAAGTTATTTTCAGAAATATTTTAGCTCACTGTTGAACAAAACAACAAACTGTAAGTTATACCTACTGTAACCGCGCTGTGTTTTTGTCAGTGCAGTTTAATGTCAATCAATCTATTATTTGGAGGATACTGAAAGGCAACAATTACATCCATACCACCTCCAGAAAGTTCATACTCTATTGCCACGAGACTTTATTCCCCGTGCTGGTATTTGCCGATGGTTTTTAGAAAAACTTGTTAACCCAAACGTTTTAACAACCGTTTTTTTACCGACAGGGCACACTTTACAAGAACAGCTATTGTTAACGTCCACAACCAACATATTTGGGCAGATGAGAATCCTCATGCCATCAATCCTAATCGTCCACAACATCAGTTTTCAGTAAACTTGGGCAGAAATCATAGGAGATCATCTACTTCTGTTCGAGCTTCCTCCCAGGCTTAATGACGTAATCTACTTAAACTTTTTGAGAGAGGAGCTATTCATCTTATTTGAAGATGTACCTCTTCAGTTGCGCCAAAACATTTGGTTTATGCATGATGGAGCTCCAGCACACTTCAGTGTTGCTGTTCGTGAACACCTGAATCACAGCTTTCCAAATTAATGGATAGGCGAGGTGGGCCAGTACCATGGACAGTTAGGTCACTAGACTTAAATCCTTTGGATTTTTATCTTTGGGGACACTTGAAAACCTTGGTATACAATACTCCGATTGATACCATTGAAGAACTCCGATTAAGGATTTTGAACGGAATAGAAATGAAGAAGCAGACTCCTGGAATATTTGAACGGGTCCGACAATCGATGGGAAGACGTCTGAAAATATGCATTCAGAACAACGGAGGTCACTTTGAACATCATCTTTAGTCTTTTGGTATAAGTTAAATGTCATTTAGATATGTTACATTCATATAAGAATCAAACTTTTCATAAAAAACCTGTAATGGAAGCAATTGAAAGTAGTGTTATTGAAATTTGTGAAATTAGAACGTAATATTTTATTTGCTGGCTGCCTAGCATAGGCTACGGAAAGCTTGCATTTTTTTTCAACCGATGGACGAGGTGAGGATCTTTCTCAGGGTTGGGAACTGCCTAGCTTGCATCCCAGTCTGGGAAAGATAGTTTCCATCCACTCGTCCCATCAACAGTTTCTGGCTCTTCTTCCCCCCTGCCGTAGTCTAGTTTCGTAGGCCTAGGAAGAGTCGGACCTGAGACAAAAATTGCATTCTTTCCGTGCACTCTTGTTTTAACCGTTGAAGCGAACACAGCGCGCTCAGACATCAATTCGTTTCGGGAGTGTGGATAACCAAAATCATCGTGTAATGGACTTCTTCAGCGTCTTCATTATGGGTGAGTCCCGAATATTAATCCTACTCAAATGACAAGGGGCGATCGAACTTTCTTTGCATAACGATAGGTTTTTTTCTTGTTTGTTTCTACCATTCCAAATCTCTTTCAATGTTTTTTTTTTTTGTATTAGGCTAGGCAGCCAGAGTAGAGTCAAAATTGATGTAAAAATTTGGTAGAGAAAATGTTTAAATAGGCCTACAACAAATTTTCATAGAGTAAAAATTAGCTTTCTTTAACCACGTCTACCCGTTGGTAAAAACAGTTCATTAATATCTAAGCTACCCGAGATATTACAATGGTGGCAGTTCGGTGGAATTTGGCTGCAAGAATGCCAAATGCAAATTATTAGAAAAAATTGTTACTTTTATGTTAATCAGAATTATCAATTTAATTATCATTAAGGTCATTAGGCATACAAAAATTTATGACATGGGAGAGGAATAGCACAAGGTTACCTCATTTTTTCTCTCCCTATCATCTTTGATGATGTACTTATTGTATGAATCATTAAAGAATAAATAATAAAGAAAAAAAATAAATAAATAATTATTAGTTGGCTGCCTACGCAAATTAAATACAGTGAATTGTATTTCGGAAACAAATACAGTAGTAATTATGAAATGATGATATAACACGTATTAGTCTACGATTAAATTGAAGGAAAAAATGTTTTCAAAGAATGCTGTTGCTTGTTGGCGTATCTCGT
Source organism: Nilaparvata lugens (assembly GCF_014356525.2). Taxonomy (NCBI): domain Eukaryota; kingdom Metazoa; phylum Arthropoda; class Insecta; order Hemiptera; family Delphacidae; genus Nilaparvata; species Nilaparvata lugens. Next base: position 1,634 of record NW_024091270.1, on the reverse strand, counting down.
GCGATAGGAGGATTGATGTCCGAACTTTTGAAGAACAAGAATTATCAATGTGGGATTATTTTCTGTGGAAAATAATCAGTGAAGAAATTAATTTATGGGAAAAACTAACTCATAGAAGGATTTTATTGAAATGTGTCTTAGAACAAAAGAATTTGAAAGTTAAGTAAATTATTAAAGCCTTGAAAAAGATTTTTTTTTAATTGTTTGGATATATTAGTATTTACATATTTGTTTCATTTATTGCGTTTTTTAATCAATATTTATGATTGCATACGGAATAAATAATTCTGTGAGAGATCCGATAAAAATTAGTTTATTCACAAGACATTTTATTGTCATTAGAGTATTGTTCAGTATAGTTCGTTTAAAGGTATAGTAAATTGTAATTTCGCAATGGTTATGAAGCGAATGAAAGAGGAATAACATACATGGTAACAGCATACTATGTTATAATTTATTAGTATGGGCGAGCATAGAGTCGAAAACACTGGCGAAGTATAGGAGAAACAGCGAGAATACCCGCTTATAGACTGTAGCTTGGAAAAGAACGCGAAGTTCCGAACAAAACAGAGAGAAGAAGATCTAGTTGACGATCTATCTCAGAGAAATAGCACCGAATCTGAATCTACGGATGGACGTACGATGCGAAAAGCCAATAAGATGAAGAAGAAGAAGAGCAGAAAGAAACAACCAATAACCAACGAAAAAGCGTGTGAAAGGAAAACCAAGAGAAGATCACTCTCTTGTTTGTTTGTACCATTCCAAATCTCTTTCAATGTTTTTTTTTTTTTGTATTAGGCTAGGCAGCCAGAGTAGAGTCAAAATTGATGTAAAAATTTGGTAGAGAAAATGTTTAAATACAACAAATTTTCATAGAGTAAAAATTAGCTTTCTTTAACCACGTCTACCCGTTGGTAAAAACAGTTCATTAATATCTAAGCTACCCGAGATATTACAAACCGAATATTTTATTTGCAATCAGCTACAACCTATGAGTTATTAGCTCTCTCCTCATAAAACATTAAATTTTTGTGGTGTAATGTACTACATAATAATACATTTTATTCAACTCTTATCCAAATTTAGTTTACACAGCTTACAAGATTCTTCTCAGAATTAAATTCTCTACAATTTTTATTGAGAAAAATTATTTGTTTACTGGTCATTAAAGAAAGTTATTAGGCATCATACGTAGAAGTCTGTGTTTTTCTACTTAGATTTTTTGCATATTTCAGCTTCTTTCTCAAAAACTAATCACACTAAAGCATCCAGACTAGTTTTATTCAATTTTTCAGATATTTTTCCATAAGAATCCAGCATAAGTTTTCCAAGAACTAGTCGCCAAACAATTCAGCATCGGTGTATTTCACCAGAGGAACTGAATTCCAGGCGAAATCTTTCATCCTGTATAGCTCGCTAATGAAGCGTTTATGGATATATGTTATTAAGAACTTTTTTTCTTATTTTTACCTCTACTATCACGTATAAAATTATTTTACCATAATAAAGAATCACCCTGTATAGATGCTTTGTTCCATATACATGAAAACAAAATTCAGGGAATAGTTGCTTATGAAGCATGATGTGTGACAAAATAAATTAGTTCATGACTTTTCTATGCTCCATCTTACTTT
>NW_024091269.1:0-21255 GCF_014356525.2 Nilaparvata lugens | reverse complement strand
GGTAGCTCGTGGGGTAGTTTTTGGTAGCTCACAGAAATGCTTGGGTTGGCAATCAATATCTATCCTCAAGTCCCCGAAGAAGAATATTCAAATATCATTCAAGTTGCATTGAGGTTGAAAGCTAAGTTAAGCTCTACCTACGTGTGTGAAGCATCTTTTTCAAGTATTAAAAAACCGCATCAGAATGGCAGCTACAACGTACACTTCAAAAATCAGAAAATACTTGATAACCAAAAAGAGTTCCACTGCTCTCATTGAAATTTACATTTCAACTTTTGTTATACTTTTTGCCATGAGATAAGTAGATTTCAACACTAGAAATGTATCTTTATAGGCCATAAAAGTGTGAAAATTTCATTTTGCGTACTGTACTTTATTCAGTCTAATATCTCTAAGATTTCTTGGTAGCTTACTAGAAGATTTATAAATGCTATTATAGCTCACAGGCTCATAATTTTGGCGACCATTGATCTATTGTATTAGTCAGCCTCCTTTTTCCTTAGGCCTACGTCATGGTGTGTATGAATGTACCCCGTATGGCTGGAATTTGAGTGAGCCCGTTTCGACAGTTAAATTCCTATGAGAAAAAAATTTGAAATTTAACTTTTTTTTTGTTATAGGGGTATTCATTAATAATTATCGAAAATACATGTAAAATTCCAGCTTGATTGGAGCACTGGTTCATGGTGAGCCCGTTTAGTGCAGAAAGTGTGTGCCTCCCCTTTTGACCCCTCTTACAAGCACTGGTGTGTGTGTGTGTGTGTGTGTGGTGTGTGTGTGTGTGTGTGGTGTGTGTGTGTTGTGTGTGTGTGTGTGTGTGTGGTGTGTGTGTGTGTGTGTGTGTGTGTGTGGTGTGTGTGTGTGTGTGTGTGGTGTGTGTGTGTGTGTGTGAAACACAAAACAGAGAGCCGTTACCAAACGGGGTGCGCCCGTTTGGTACCTCAGTGTGCATCCACTCAAAACGACTTCTAGGACTGTTCTGAATCCGAATTACTACTTTACACACTTTTCCCCAAAATCACCCCGTTTCGAATCTAGAGTTCACATACTTCTGCTTCCAGAAAAATCCACCAGATCTGCGCCACATTCATCATACACTATTTCCCGGTTGGACCTACTAAACGGGACTCTGAAGTGTGTATGCTCCATGAGTATGTAGCCTACGAGATGAGGTGATCTGAGTATGCCTTTTAAGCTGTTAATATCCTACTAAATGGGGTACATAACCAGTATTATTTTCACATATTCATCTATTATGTTTTGAAAGTGAAAGTCTACAGGTTCTTTCTTTCAAAGGAAGTCACTGAAAATTGGCAACACTGTCTATAGTGTGAAATGGTAAATTGCAAATCCTTCACATGTGATGCGGTATTATTGATATTTATAAGAGCAGTTGCTAGAATCCCTATTTTGCAAATAAATTTGCAAAAAAGTTAAGGCCATCCGGCTCGCAAATATGCTGGGTTCAGACCGCAGCTCTGGCTCAGTGGTAGATGCATGAATATAATTGCATATATAAATGCATTATATTATATTGTTTCTCAATATAATTAATCACCACAGGGTTCAATGACTGGTAGGAAGTGTGTAGGTTACTTCCTACATGTTACTTCCTATGTAGGAAGTAAGCTTCCTACATAAATCAAGTAAAACGTTCCTATAGACTATATGATAGCATTCAACAAATTGCAAATTTCTTAAACTTGAATTAATTTATATAGCACTTTGATCAATTCCCCAATTCCCTATTAAAGGCCGGCTAATGAGCTCATTAGAACTAACACTCACAGTAATGATGCTCTTGAAGGTCTTGTAGAGTGAATTAATTATTTCCAATAATTAATTATGTAGGTCCTTTTCATCTCTGCTGGACTCACACGTGGTCCAGATTTCTTATTAATTTCTTTTAGTATTAAAAATATATTTATGGGAACATATTACAATTAAGAACTCTTTAGCAACACTGAGTTCACAAATAATCGAACATTAATTACAAATATTTCACATTTAAAAAGGGATTGGCTTGATGATTTTAAAATTTAATAGGGAGAAAGAACCCTAATCTCCATGTGCGTCCTCACAGATCGGGATCACAAGCCAGAGAGGAATGATTTTCAGAAAAAATTTCATCTCTCCTTGAACGATTTATAAGCTTCCTTCTGATTGGCTTTCTAATCTTAGTAAGACTCAATGCAATTGGTTACTTCAGACTCAGGGTTTCTCCAACTTTGTTATACAAAGATCAATGGAATTTGTTACATAAATAAATTACGCTGTGGCTACAGTTACGGTAACCGTAACTCCATTCACATTCCAGTAAACATTTGCGCAGGCGCTGCTACCGCTATTTACATGTGCATTGTGGTGTTGATGGTTTTTGGTGACATGGTTATAATAACCTATCGTTTCAATGAAGTTAGTTAGAAATAAGTTAGTTAATAATGAAGTTAGTTAGTTACTTAGAAATCATAACCATGTGACCAAAAACCACAAGCACCACAATGCACATGTAAATAGCGGTAGCCGTGCATGCTCAAATGTTTACCGGAACTTGATACGAGCTACGGTTACCATAACTGTAGCCACAGTGCATAAATTAAATGATAGACTAAAAGTATTCTGATAATTAAATCTCGATACATGATGCTATAAATGATGTACATATATTTTTTTATGTGAGTTTTGTGTACTCTTGGTTTTCATACTTTTTTAGATTGCAATAAAAAATCGTGTAACAATAATAGTTGTCCTTATCTATTTACAGAAACCTTCCCCAATGTATATAATATATTATATTTTGTGAGTAAGATTTATAATTAATTCATACTGGTTGGTCAAGCAATCAGTGATTCTTTAGGTATCGATTCAAAGAACTGTCAATTGATCCTAGATCGATTGATTCATTTAGAACAAAAACAAAGAATTTTAACCTCAAATGTACATGCAAACTTTTATTTTTCATGATCTGCCAATAATAAATAAGCTGCTTTATAATTTTTATTTCTGCCAATGGATTCTCATTATTGTTGAATTACAGCTTTGCTTGGTTCTCTTATCGCTTTAGATAATATGATTACTCTTCATCACAAATAACATTCGATTTTACTTGAGTGGTACTTTGACTAGGCTATCTTTTCTTTCTATTTCATAATTCTATTAAAGCTCAATAGTTCATTCCAAAAATATTTTGTGGTGCTAAAATACCACATGACATAATGCGCCCTCTGGTTTCTGATACAAAACAATAATTTGGGAGTATAATATAGTTTTATGATCCTGTTGGTTTTGGATCAGAAATCATACAAGTTACAAAGCCTGCTAATAGATCTAATGAGAATCGTGTCTCCTAAAAGTTCAATAATAAATATAATAACAAATGAATTCAATTCGATTATATATGCCTTACATCGGCTAAACTCCTACTACATACAATACACAAATATAAATCATCTCCTCCTCTACACAAAAACATAAACATCTTTTTCGACTAGTACTTCCGCCCTCAGCTAGAAGCAATTATTTGCGGCAATACGCCATCAAAGTAATTTGAACGTTGGTGCAAAATCATTGCCAACCTGACAACACTATAATTCTCAGGCTTGTAAGATCTAACATTTCTCTTTTTTTCGATATTGTTTCATGGCTTGTACATTTGATTTTTCTTTCTAATTAATTTGGGCTTTATGTTTACTCATAGAATAATTTTAATAGCTAATCTTTGGTAATTTATTAATAAGAAATTCTTAGTCATTAAAACACATGCAAATTTGGCTTAACATTCTTTGGTTGAACAATGCGGTTTTATCACTTGTCAGATAATTTTACTTATTTTCTCCCTTCGGGTAATACATTAATAATAATAATAAAGTACTTTTTACAATATTTTCACATATAATTCACATTTTTATGACACTTGAAGTTCCAGGGGTAAGCTATTTTGGTAGTTGGTGATTCATTAGGCATTGGCCGCTGGTGATTCGTAACAGTTGTAACATATCAAATTCTGATGGGTAAATGAAAATCACTACTTGAAAGAAATTTATAGGTCTAAGTGAAATAATAGGCTAATATCGCCAAATGCGATAATGTTTTTAAAGATTAGATAATATCAGGTATCATGGCTAAATTTACAACGGCCAAATAGAAATGGAAATAATTTGCTACTTATATTATATTATATAAAGTATTGAAAATTTCAGGTTAGGTGTAAAATATCTATTGATCGGCGACATAATGATCGATTGAGTCGCATAACGTAAAATCTAGCCAGACACCTTGGCAGAAATTTATTGTAATTAAATGATGCTATAAAATGATGTACATATAATTTTTTATGTGAGTTTTGTGTACTCTTGGTTTTCATACTTTTTTAGATTGCAATAAAAAATCGTGTAACAATAATAGTTGTCCTTATCTATTTACATAAACCTTCCCTAATGTATATAATATATATTTTGTGAGTAAGATTTATAATTTAATTCATACTGGTTGATCGAGCAATCAGCTGATTCTTTAGGTATCGATTCAAAGAACTGTCAATTGATCCTAGATCGATTGATTCATTTAGAACAAGAACAAATAATTCTAACCTCAAATGTACATGCAAACTTTTATTTTTTATGATCTGCCAATAATAAATAAGCTGCTTTATAATTTTTATTTCTGCCAATGAATCATCATTATGTTGAATTACAACTTTGCTACACTCTCCACACCACGTGTTATACAGACACAGACACAGGATATCAATAACAAGCCCTATTCAAAAACATAACAATGATTCAAAAACCTCGTACCTCTCCCTTGATGTTTCCAGCAAAACTAAGGGAGGGAAGCTAGAACTCTATACAATCTGAAGCAACATGGCTATTTTAGATTGTGCTTAGAATTCTAGAGAGACTTTTGATATGGTTCACTGTTTATTTCAATATAAGACTTTTTAAATTATTGAAACACTGACACGATAACATTGTTGTATAAGCTGTAAGGAATGAGTATGGGATTTCCACAGTTTCAGATTTTTCACTTGATTGTAATAAAGTTATATTACTGAAAGTATTCACTAAAAATAAATAATAATTATGTTCAAAAGGGAAAACATAGGGGAGAGTTGACAGAAGAGGAATGCTTTGTATTATGAGTTCATTCTATGTAAATTGATGAACTAACATTCAATTCCAATCGAAATTATAAAAACGAGACTCTTCAATGATTCTCGAGGAACAAGAAAACTTCACACTGTATTATAATATAATTGTAGAACTTGATATAATAAGAGTATCAGGAGTTGTCTATTATAGTAAGGAATCATTCCTCGAGTATACTATATGCAATCTCCCTTTTTATTCGGATTAGTTGTAGGCTATGTTCAAATTGAAAAGTTTGTTTTGAAATTCATAGAATTGATGAAATTTATTCCATGTTAACATTTCAAGTGAACTCTCAATAATATTATTATCCTGTAATCGATAAGAATTGTTTGAAACTTGCTTGAATTCTAAAGCTGAATAATGCAGTTGAAGATTGACACAATTTATAAAACAATAACAATTAAACTTGTGAGAGGTAGAATCGTCTACATTTCAAGTCAGATTGGAATCTTTAAATTTGAAAGAATTCTCTATTTAAGGGCCGGTCTCCGAGTTCGGAATTTAGCTAAGTTCACTTTTGATATGGTTCACTGTACATTTCAATATAAACGTTTTCGAATTATGATAACACTGACACAATATTGTTGTATAAGCTGTGAGGAATGATTATGGAATTTCCACAGTTTCAGATGTTTCACTTGATTGTTATAAAGTTGTATTGCTAAGAATATTCAGTTGAAATAGATAATAATTAATGTATGAGACGAAAACATAGGGAAGAATTGACAAAAGAAGAACTCTCAGTATTGATGGATCATACTATGTAAAATTAGAGTTGAGTAGCGAACGCCGAGCAAGACAGACGTCTTTCCTGTTTGCTCCGTGCTGTTATCTATTTGTTCAGTCAGTTCTGTTTTTGTGAAAGTCTACTGGATTGAGCGTGACTTATTCGGCTAGTTTTCGGTGTTTAAAAGCATTCTTTCAAATATTTACTTCGAATGACAAGTTAGTGAAACGAGTACAAGCTAGGTCAGGGGTGCCCAGCCCCCCCAAGGGCAATGGCGCATGCCCCCCCCCAATCCAAGTGTAATGCCCCCCAAAGTATCCCAATTCCTAACCCTCCCAACCCTTCAGTTTTTAACATTAGTCAGTGTATGACAGTAAAATTCACATCTTACATTCTAATCTTCCAAAGGTCATTATTTACCTTTGTTCTTGTGAGGAATTCTTTCTGTTTTCATAATATTGTAAAAATATATACCATCGTTTCTTTTTAAATAGAAATAAAGTATCTTTTTGATATCATTTTTGAGACTAGCATGCACACGTTCTTGTTCGGGGCATCCTATGAAGGGGCATCAGAAATAAGGATAGATACATCTCATACCACAGCTCATTCTTCTAAGCTTTTCAAGGTAGTCTAAAAGTATGTTGAAAAATATATGGCCAACTTTTTCAGGGTTATTCAACCTCTTTTCCTCCAACTAATAAGATTGTCCCTGTCTGACTCAAATGTACACTGTATTTTCTATCTCGGAGTCTCTCGATGCTGAGAAACTATTCTCTGTATCAAATTTTGAAGCTCTTTCATGTTGGAAGTTTTTATTGTGTTGTTTTTCTCTCTCCTGTTGAAGTATGTGTGTGAAACTTTCATACGTTCCTTTCAAAAAGTGGAAATAGAATATTATAGATAAGATAATATAAAATTGGAATAGAATGACTACTGTATTTTATTTTTTTATTTGATTGGCGAAGAGTGGGCAGTAATGTCAACTCTTTTCCACTTGACTACAAAATTGACGGAATTCTCCACCTTTTCACGTTTGAAGCGAATGCACTATGAATTGCAGAAAAGACGAACATGAGACAACTGAGCTTGTAGAAGATTGATGAGTATGCAATTTAAATAAGAATTTATTGTTGTATCAATCAGTATAGACCTAAAGAAGCGTTTTATAAACAGTAAAATTATTTAAAAAAATCATCACAGTTTCTCTCTCATTGAGAAAGATTGGTATGACTCTGAATGGCAAGGTCATTCATGGAGACGTTCATTGGTGCTGATCAAAGAAGAGAGTTTTCTACCCAACAATCTCAAATTCCTATTCTGAAACTACATTATTCCCAATAATAAAGCAACTATAACCATGTATTGAAAAATTTGTGATTATTTTCAAAGAGGCATTCAAATCATCTTATTCATTTTTTGGAAAAACCTAAATGAGGACAGGTTGTGGAAAAATGTATCCTATCAGATTCCCTTTAAATTATCAATTACATAGATAAAATCCCAATTCAAAAGTTTTACCCAATTGAAACATTCATCTTTTTATTTTCTATAATACTCAACATAATCAACCGCTTTTGAATAAAGACTGATACAAGATAAAAAGATGTCTTTGAATTTAAACTTTGTACAATTTAATCTTATAGAAGCTTGGTTGTTGTATCTGATACATCTTCAACGTTTTTCCAATTAAAAATTCAGCAGTTTTTCGACAGATTAGATTGATCATATTAGTCAAATATCTGCTACATCAAATTTATTCGTTCAGCACTCATTGAACATAGAGCAATGACTATTCAAATGATTCAGATTTTCAAAAATCAACCTTATTTATTTATAATGAGCTTGAATTCAGTTTGTCTCAAGTTGAGATAAATGAATTCAAGCAATAAGCGTTATTTCTCTTACCAATGTATCAGAAAAGCATTGATAAGAATGCTTGGGAGGGGTGAGGTTAACTACACTTTTTCCAATTGTATTTGAGAAGGTATCAAATTAATTTGAGAAAGTATTAATTGTATTTGAGAATAGTCACTTATAATTGAGAGAATGCCATATAAATGTAGATAAGAATAGTCAATTGTATTTGGGAAGTCATCACATGTAATTGAGAATAGTGAATTATATTTGAGAAATTGTCAACTGTAAATGAGAAGATATCAATTGAAAATGAGAAAATTCTCCAATTGGCATGTCGTGACTTTTCTGTAGGCTACAGTTCATGTTTGGTTTGAGCAGGAAAGGATACACAGTATTCCAATAACTACCATAGGCTTTGCATGGGGGCAAATGAATATTTTCAATGGTGAAAGTATTTCCCCTGTACTGTTTACGAATGATTTATGAGTTGTCACAAAGTGAATTTTTGTGACGGATGGAGAGCCGTCGTCTAGTGTAAAATTAGCGAATTTTTTCTGTTTTAGAATAGGAATTGGATCAACTGCCGGATATATTTTGTTAGATTTGTAGTTGTGTATATGCACATCATCACCATCGTCGCCAATCCCTATAAATCAGCAGCAGCCGTATCATTAAAACGATAAGCAGCTACCGAGTCGGGTTGGTATCGCTCTTCATGAAATTTCTGGAATAGAAATATTGTTTACCGGCCTGATTTAGTGTAGCAATTACTATCATTGTCATCATTTGCTGCACCCTTAACATCAGGAGCAGCTGAGTCAAACCCTGTCACATGACCAGTGGCGTGATCGTCTTTTCAGACTCTCATTGGTCGGGAAGCTCTTTTCTCCCGGCCTCCTTATTTTCAGCGACCGGTGCAGCTTCAAGAGGACCTGGGAGAGAAGCAGTTGTTCGGTGAACGGGTTTGTGTACGGCTGCGTTCCGAGCGGCGCTCCTCATAGTGGTGTACTAGAGGGTTAATATTCTATTCTGTATTTTAGTGAATGGAATATTGTATGTCGAATTGCCAACTGTATTTGAAGATAGAACTTCCTGGGGGATTTTCTTTCTTGTCGGTTATTTTTCCTAAATTCGTATCACTGGGGGTGAACGAGTTATCCTTGTTTTGAAACCTGTAAGGGATCTCAAGTTTGTGCTACAAATAGTTGAGTGGGGAATTTAAATAGGCTCTTATAGCGGATTATTTTTGAGTACTTAATTTATAATCCTCAACTCTGTCGCTTCACAACGTTTTTAATTATAATACGGGAAGTGGGAATCGGTTCGCTATTCTCCGTATCAGTATCCACGTCGATTCAGGTAATTGTATGTCAGGACTGGTAGTCTGTATATTTTTCTTCTCTGTAGTAAGGTGGCCTTCAGTTTAAAGAGTAATTCTTCTCCATTGAATTTTATTCTTGTAGGGAAATCCCTGTCCTTTTTGAGAATAGTTTTACTCAATTAATTTTATTCTTGTGGGAAAATCCCTGTTCCTTTTGAGAAAAATTTCCTCGATTAATTTTTATCCTTGTAGAGAGATTATTATCATTTATGGTAAATTTTCCTTGCTTAGTTTTCATACTATAGAGTGGCCCTGTATTTTAAATTCGCTTAGCAGTTTCTGACTTGCTGTAATTCCAAGTAGGAAAAGTCCAATCCTTTTCCTAGAGAACTCAGGTGCAGCTTGAGTTCGTCCTTGTCGAAGTTTCTAGACTGCGACGTCCATTCTCTTTCTTCTCTTCACTTTCCCTATTCTAAAATCCTTCTAGCTCTCAGGTACAGCTTGAGGACTTCCTCGCCGAAGTTTCTAGACTGCGGCATCCTTTCTCTTTCTTTCTCTAATTCTTCCTGTGTTAAAATCCTTCCTGATCTCAGTTCCAGATTCGAGATTGTCCTAGTCGCGGGTTTCAGACCCGCGAATCCTTTCTAAAATTCTTAGAAACCTGTCTTCTTTAATAGCAAATATTATTTGCTGGTTTTCCCTGTGGAAAATTCACGAATTTTCCCGTGATCTCAGTTGCAAATTAGAGATCGATCTTGTGGTAGTCCTTAGACTGGCAATTACTTGGAAAAGTCTATTGAAATCTTTTCCTGAATTAGGAGTCTCTGACTCGATATTTTCCTTGTGGAAAATCCTGGAAGAATCCTTTCCTACCCTGACAACGACAGACTGTTGTCTTCCCGAAATTATTCTACAGACTGTGTCTGTGAAAAATCTTTTCTATCCTCTCATAATAGTCGACATACTGACTATTAATTTAAAAGCGTTTCGGACGATTGAGAGTGATTCCCATACCTTTACCTCATAGCTCTCACCTTAAACCCCATAGAAAAACCACATCCCGGGCTTGCAGGTACAGCTTGCTCGCCGTCAATTCGCAGTTGGTTCAGATTGCGTACTACCTTATAAATAGAATTATTGGTAGGGATCTGATAGTCAGATCCGTCTCCTTGTGTAGGGTTATCTTAATATCCCTTAACACCCACCCTGTATTCCAAAGGCCGAGGGCCGAATTGGCCAGTAACGCCACGGGCAAACACTCTTCCCTGAAAGTAAAAATCTCGCGAAAGAAGCAGAGGGTAAAGAATCAGGATAGAGGGAGAAGTGTAGGTCCGGTAACTACACCTGTCAGTACGGCTACTGACCCCGACCCATATCCGACTGTAGCTAGTCCGCGTTGTAGCAATACTTCGCAATTATTAGGAATCCTAGAGGGTGGAATAGGAACATACTAATAGAGTATCATTTCTATGTATGTATTGGCAACGCGACTTTTGTCTCCAAACTTTTTATAAAATATTGCACTTGATTAAGATCAAATTATCTATGTTCACGGCGCAATTGAACGTTATCATCAATCAATTGAATCTCTTGATCAAACAATTCTTCAATGGATTTTCGGGCTTGAAAATAATTTTTTCAAAAACTAAATTTTAAGTTTTATTGAAATACTAAATATATTATCATACTATTTATATGAGTAGCCTACAGTTTGAAAAATATTACTTGATTACTGTGTGGTAAATAGGGTGTAAATTTGAAAGATTGAAATTGGCTTCATTTGATATTTTTTGCAAATTTTTGACAAGGAAAGTTTTTTCTTCTGTCAAATTCACTAGAGTTTGCGATGTTGTTGATAATTGCATTCCCATTTCAGAGACATTAATATCATCATGAAACGCCTTCGAAATTAACATAATTATTAGATTAAAATGTACATTGAAATTTAACTTATCATTGTGCTTTTAAGAAAATTAGGTTGCTACAGCAAGGAAACTCAAACACAGGACCATTAAAAATTAAAATTAAGCAAAGGAAAACAGAATAATAGTGGATGATGAAGTTATAATTTATTTTTGTCATAGATTTACCTTCAAACTCATAGGCTTAAAATTACTAAAATTCCTGCATACAACATATATTATCAATTGTATTTTATGCTTTATATTGAGATACAATTTGAATATAACATTGTAAAGGTGGGAAAAGTATTAAAATTAACTACATTCGGATATCTCTATTAATACCTTGATTTTACAGCCATGATTCAAAATGTTGACATAAAATATAAAAAAAAAATCATGCCCCCCCCAAAAATGTTGATGACGCAAATTGCGCCATGCCCCCCCCCCTTGTGGGCACCCTGAGCTAGGTACAGAGTACCTAGTACAAGCTGCGTGTGTTTTAAATGGGTCCGTATCACAGAGACAAGTCGTATAAGCAAATAATATCATCAACATATCGAAACCAGTAAACAATTTTATCTTTGAAATGACTATTTTCAGCTGAAATACTGAAACCTGTACTCCTAGCTGAATTATTTGGATAAGTTAGAAAGTAGAATCATTGAAAATAGTCATTTCAAAGATAAAATTGTTTACTGGTTTCGATATGTTGATGATATTATAGTTTTATGGAAAGGAAGTAACAGAAAACTAGACTATTTTCTTTCCTATCTGAATGGATTACATCAGAGTATAAAATTCACTGTAGAGGTAGAACAGGATTGTGTATTGAATTTTCTAGATTTAAGAATAGATCATAGCACTGGTTTTCACAAGTTTCCTATTTTCAGAAAACCAACCCATACTGATGTTATCATTCCTCTTCATTCTTGTCATCCTATTTCTCACAAACTTGCTGCTTTCAATAGTATGGTCTATAGAGCACTAACAATACCTATGAGCCATCATGATTTTGATATTGAGATCACTAAAATTAAACAGATAGCTGTCACAAATGGGTATGAAGAAAGTATGGTGGACAGATTATTGAGTAAAACAATAAAAGGATTTCAACCAATTCTAGCTTGTAAGCTCAAACTGTGAGGAGAAGACTTGGATAACAATCCCTTATTTAGGCCTTGTATCTGATAAAATAGGTAGGGAATTGAGGAAGAATGGATTTCATGTTGCTTCCAAGACCAAACCGATTTTAAATAGTCTATTTAGCTGGAGTAAAGACAAAATTGATATTTGGGATAAAAGCGGGGAGTACAAACTTAAATGTTATGATTGTAATGCTTGTTACGTGGGTCAGACTGGTAGAAGGTTCAAATGTAGAATTAAAGAACACATCAGAGATTGGAATGAACAAATTGAGAATCTAACTTTGCAGAACATTTGATAACAAATAATCACAAGTTCACAGTTAAGGAGAATGTTGAGTTCTGCATGTTAATAACAAAGGCAGATCTTTGAATATCTAGAGGCTTTAGAAATAACAGGAGTAATTAAGGAAAATTCCAAGTATAGTTTAAATGACCAGATTCATCTCAACCAGTACAACACTACGAATTTAGTTTTATCATAAAATGTAAGCATACATTAGTCAATAGCTTTTCCATTAACATATTTGTTTTATTATCTTTCAAACTGTTTTCTTGGTTCTCATTTGTACTCAAAGTAAATTTTATTATCATTGCGATTCTGTTGCTTAAGCCGCCATTTTGTCACAACGTGAGGGAGGAGACTGTCCAGCTAGGCCAATGGCAGGCGTTCATGCCCTCGACCAATAGCAGTACTCGACTACTAGCATAAATTCTGCTGCTCTTGGTATTTAGTTTTAGTTTATCAGAGATGACAATGGTGTAATAACCGAAACCGGTTTTTCTAATTATCAATAAATCAGTGGTTTTTTGACAATTTCTTAGTTTTTTTCATTCAATAGTATTTCTGATACTTCATCACTTCAGTAAAAAATAAAAAACTACAGAATACAATACAGTAGGCCTACATGCAACAGGAGTGTTGCTATATATTTCATTAGATGTTAGATAAATCTTTCCAATATGTTCCATTCATCCAGAAGTATATAATCTGTTCTTTCTTACATTGATATCATTTATGTATAAGTTACTGCAGTATCAAAATTTGGCCTTAACTTGAACAATTGAAAGTCACCATTTAAATAGTTATTTGGAGTTGGTAGAAATAATACATTTACATGGAAATCAATTATTCATTAAAGGCAATCTACATAATTCTAATAGGTTCTGATAACCCATAATGATAAAATAGGTGTTCAATGAATAAATGAAGCCTAAAAACTTGAAAATATATTACAAATAAGATTAAATGATTCTACCTCGGTGCTAGTCAGCTTTACATTTGTTACATGTATCATTGTATTGAATTATTAAATATTTGATGATTTTGGTAAAACGACATTTAATCCTGGACTAGTAGTTCTATGAACAGTAGACCTCGCGCAGTTATAAAACACAGCCTCGTCTCATACTGTAATAAAGAGTAATTCCTGTTTGTATGTTGTGTCGGCAAGATGTTGGTGGGAAAAACGGCTAATGGCTTTTGGGGTTAGTGTATCAAAAATATGCTAACATCAAAAGCTAATCTCCCTTAACACACTTGCAACAGGTCAGCCCGAGTTAAAAGCGGATAAAGGTCGAGAGAAAATACTATGTTTTCTTTCCGTTATTAATTATTGCATGCGTCATTGCATGCAATGTATAGTCAACACGACAGCTGATTTTTTACTAAGTTACATTGATATATTAATTGCATGCAATTAAAAATCCACTCAACAGCTGAATATTATGGATGATTCTATTTTGATTTTTACTGTAATATTGGCGTTCAAAGGAGACTTTGCCTATTGTATTAACCTTGAAATGCAAAATTTCCAAAAAAAACCTTGTATATACGTCGAGGCAGAATTTAAAAAGAAATATACCTGTCAAATTTCATGGTAATCTATTGCTGCGTTTCGCCGTAATTGCGGAACATATAAACATAAAGAGAAATGCAAAGCTGTCGACTTGAATCTTAGAACTCACTTCGCTCAGTCAATAAATCGAAATTTTAAGAAACCACAAATATCCTGGATGAAAAGGGGAATCAATTGCTATTTAGATTTGAATCTAAATGTCTAGGATACACTAAACAGTCCACTAAATTATCATTCTTTTTCCACAGAAGAAACGTTAAAGCTGAGATTATGTAGATTATATATTATATATGTATGTCACATGGATTGAAGGAGCGTTGTTTGTCACGTTGTTTGTTGATTGAAGGAAGATTCTATTTTACTATTTAAATAAATCATAATGTAATTTACTTATCCACTTCGAGATTTACATAGTGATAATAAGTAGGAAATGAAATATATAGCAAACACTTCTGTTGCTATGTAGGCCTACTGTATTGTATTCTGTAGTGTTTATTTTTTACTGAAGTGATGAAGTATCAGAAATACTATTGAATGAAAAAAGACTAAGAAATTGTCAAAAAACCACTGATTTATTGATAATTAGAAAAACCGGTTTCGGTTATTACACCATTGTCAATCTCTGATAAACTAAAACTAAATACAAGAGCAGCAGAATTTATGCTAGTAGTTGAGTACTGCTATTGGTCGAGGGCATGAACGCCTGCCATTGGCCTAGCTGGACAGTCTCCTCCCCCTCAACGGTGTGACAAAATGGCGGCTTAAGCAACAGAATCGCAATGATAATAAAATTTACTTTGAGTACAAAATGAGAACCAAGAAAACAAGTTTGAAAGATAATAAAACAAATATGTTAATGGAAAAACTATTGACTAATGTATGCTTACAATTTTATGATAAAACTAAATTCGTAGTGTTGTACTGGTTGAGATGAATCTGGTCATTTAAACTTTACTTGGAATTTTCCTTAATTACTCCTGTTATTTCTAAAGCCTCTAGAATATTCAAAGATCTGCCTTTGTTATTAACATGCAGAAACTCAACATTCTCCTTAACTGTGAACTTGTGATTATTTGTATCAAATGTTCTGCAAAGTTAGATTCTCCATTTTGTTTATTCCAATCTCTGATGTGTTCTTTAATTCTACATTTGAAACTTCTACCAGTCTGACCCACGTAACAAGCATTACAATCATAACATTTAAGTTTGTACTCCCCGCTTTTATCCCAAATATCAATTTTGTCTTTACTCCAGCTAAATAGACTATTTAAAATCGGTTTGGTCTTGAAAGCAACATGAAATCCATTCTTCCTCAATTCCCTACCTATTTTATCAGATACAAGGCCTAAATAAGGGATTGTTATCCAAGTCTTCTCCTCACAGTTTGAGCTTACAAAGCTAGAATTGGTTGAAATTCTTCTATTAATTTTACTCAATAATCTGTCCACCATACTTTCTTCATACCCATTTGTGACAGCTATCTGTTTAATTTTAGTGATCTCAATATCAAAATCATGATGGCTCATAGGTATTGTTAGTGCTCTATAGACCATACTATTGAAAGCAGCAAGTTTGTGAGAAATAGGATGACAAGAATGAAGAGGAATGATAACATCAGTATGGGTTGGTTTTCTGAAAATAGGAAACTTGTGAAAACCAGTGCTATGATCTATTCTTAAATCTAGAAAATTCAATACACAATCCTGTTCTACCTCTACAGTGAATTTTATACTCTGATGTAATCCATTCAGATAGGAAAGAAAATAGTCTAGTTTTCTGTTACTTCCTTTCCATAAACATATAATATCATCAACATATCGAAACCAGTAAACAATTTTATCTTTGAAATGACTATTTTCAATGATTCTACTTTCTAACTTATCCATAAATAATTCAGCTAGGAGTACAGGTTTCAGTATTTCAGCTGAAAATAGTCATTTCAAAGATAAAATTGTTTACTGGTTTCGATATGTGATGATATTATTTGCTTATACGAACTTGTCTCTGTGATACGGACCCATTTAAAACACACGCAGCTTGTACTAGGTACTCTGTACCTAGCTCAGGGGTGCCCACAAGGGGGGGGGGCATGGCGCAATTTGCGTCATCAACATTTTTGGGGGGGGCATGATTTTTTTTTATATTTTATGTCAACATTTTGAATCATGGCTATAAAATCAAGGTATTAATAGAGATATCCGAATGTAGTTAATTTTAATACTTTTTCCCACCTTTACAATGTTATATTTTGCAAATGTATCTCAATATAAAGCATAAAAAATACAATTGATAATATATGTTGTATGCAGGGATTTTAGTAATTTTAAGCCTATGAGTTTGAAGGTAAATCTTGACAAAAATAAATTTACTTCATCATCCACTATTATTCTGTTTTCCTTTGCTTAATTTTAATTTTTAATGGTCCTGTGTTTGAGTTTCCTTGCTGTAGCAACCTAATTTTCTTAAAAGCACAATGATAAGTAAATTTCAATGTACATTTTAATCTAATAATTATGTTAATTTCGAAGGCGTTTCATGATGATATTAATGTCTCTGAAATGGGAATGCAATTATCAACAACATCGCAAACTCTAGTGAATTGACAGAAGAAAAAACTTTCCTTGTCAAAAATTTGCGAAAAATATCAAATGAAGCCAATTTCAATCTTTCAAATTTACACCCTATTACCACACAGTAATCAAGTAATATTTTTTAACGAGTTTAGAGCACCAGGAAAATAGGATTTATATTTTATTATAATAAATATTCAAAATTACGTTTCCAACCCACAATTATTGTCTTATTGTCATGTCCTTAAAGTTACTGAAAATCAAATCGGTTGGGACTAATCAAGGTTTATTTAGGGTGGTTTTAATTATTAGTTTATGTGTTAAAAATAGTTCACCTAGATCTAGATGGCTATTGAAACATTATTGATCTAACTAAAGCATGATATTAGTGTCAAAGACAGAAATCTGCGTTTCAATACATTATCATGTGTGTGTGTTGATTGATTAATTGAGTACTTTATTTATGTAGATTACAATATACAGGGTGATTCATAATTATGGTAAAATATTTCAATACGTGATAGTAGAGGTAAAAATAAGGAAAAAAGTTCATATAAACATATATCCATAAACGCTTCATTAGCGAGCTATACAGAGTGAAAGATTTCGCCGGAATTCAGTTCCTCTGATGAAATACACCGATGCTGAATTGTTTGGGGACTAGTTTTTAAAAACTATGGTGGATTCATATGGAAAATATCTGAAAAATTGAATAAAACTAGTCTGGAAGCTGTAGTGTGAGTAGTTTTTGAGAAAAGAGTTGAAATATGCAAAAAATCCAAGTAGAAAAACACAGACTTCTACGTTTGATGCCCAATATCTTTTTTTAATAAACAGTGAACAAATAATTTTTCGCAATAAAAATTGTAGAGAATTTAATTCTCAAAAGAATTATGTAAGCTGTGTAAACTAAATTTAAATAAAAATTGAATAAAATTATTCTTATGTAGTACATTATACCACAAAAATTTGCTGTTTTTATGAGGAGGAGATAATAACTCATAGGTTGTAGCTGATTGCAAATAAAACTTGGATTTCAATAGTAGCTGTTCCAAAACAGCTGATTATTATGTTTTAAATAAGAAAGTATTTAATAGAAATTATCAGCTGATATTATTTTCAGAAATATTTTAGTTCACTGTTGAAAAAAAAAAAAAAAAAAAGAAACTTATGGTGAATTCATATGGAAAAATATCTGGAAAATTGAATAAACTAGTCTGGAAGCTGTAGTGTGAGTAGTTTTTGAGAAAAAAGTTGGAATATGCAAAAAATATCCAAGTGGAAAAACACAGACTTCTACGTTTGATGCCCAATAACTTTCTTTATGACCAGTAAACAAATAATTTTCGCAACAAAAATTGTAGAGAATTTAATTCTGAAAAGAATTATGTAAGCTGTGTAAACTAAATTTAAATAAAGTTGAATAAAATGTATTCTTATGTAGTACATTACACTACAGTAATGTACTACATAAGAATACATTTTATTCAACTTTTATTTAAATTTAGTTTACACAGCTTACATAATTCTTTTGAGAATTAAATTCTCTACAATTTTTATTGCGAAAAATTATTTGTTCACTGGTTATTAAAAAAAGATATTGGGCATCAAACGTAGAAGTCTGTGTTTTCTACTTGGATTTTTTGCATATTTCAACTTTTTTCTCAAAAACTACTCACACTACAGCTTCCAGACTAGTTTTATTCAAATTTTCAGATATTTTTCCATATGAATCCACCATACGTTTTTAAAAAACTAGTCCCCAAACAATTCAGCATCGGTGTATTTCATCAGAGGAACTGAATTCCAGGCGAAATCTTTCACTCTGTATAGCTCGCTAATGAAGCGTTTATGGATATATGTTTATATGAACTTTTTCCTTATTTTTACCTCTACTATCACGTATTGAAATATTTTACCATAATTAGAATCACCTGTATATTGTAATCTACATAAATAAAGTACTCAATTAATCAATCAACACACACACATGATAATGTATTGAAACGCAGATTTCTGTCTTTGACACTAATATCATGCTTTAGTTAGATCAATAATGTTTCAATAGCCATCTAGATCTAGGTGTGAACTATTTTAACACATAAACTAATAATTAAAACCACCCTAAATAAAACTTGATTAGTCCCAACCGATTTGATTTTCAGTAACTTTAAGGACATGACAATAAGACAATAATTGTGGGTGGAAACGTAATTTTGAATAGTTATTATATTACAAATGCTTTTTCATATCATATACAGTTCAATAATTATTTTCTTAGTCTATATTATGTGAATTCATCTATAATTTTGCTGTATTGTAAGCTATTGTAATAAGTGTATAAGCCAATATACAGGGTGATCATAATTAGGTAAATATTTTATACTTGATAGTAGAGGTAAAAATAAGAAAAAAAAGTTCTATAAACATATATCCATAACGCTTCATTAGCGAGCTATACAGGGTGAAAGATTTCGCCCGAAATTCAGTTCCTCTGATGAAATACACCGATGCTGAATTGTTTGGGGACTTGTTTTTAGAAACTTATGGTGAATTCATATGAAAAATATCTGGAAAATTGAATAAACTAGTCTGGAAGCTGTAGTGTGAGTAGTTTTTGAGAAAAAAGTTGGAATATGCAAAAAATATCCAAGTGGAAAAACACAGACTTCTACGTTTGATGCCCAATAACTTTCTTTAATGACCAGTAAACAAATAATTTTTCGCAACAAATTGTAGAGAATTAATTCTGAAAAGAATTATGTAAGCTGTGTAAACTAAATTTAAATAAAGTTGAATAAAATGTATTCTTATGTAGTACATTACACTACAGTAATGTACTACATAAGATACATTTTATTCAACTTTTATTTAAATTTAGTTTACACAGCTTACATAATTCTTTTGAGAATTAAATTCTCTACAATTTTTATTGCGAAAAATTATTTGTCACTGGTTATTAAAAAAAGATATTGGGCATCAAACGTAGAAGTCTGTGTTTTTTACTTGGATTTTTTGCATATTTCAACTTTTTTCTCAAAAACTACTCACACTACAGCTTCCAGACTAGTTTTATTCAATTTTTCAGATATTTTTCCATATGAATCACCATACGTTTTTAAAAAACTAGTCCCCAAACAATTCAGCATCGGTGTATTTCATCAGAGGAACTGAATTCCAGGCGAAATCTTTCCTCTGTATAGCTCGCTAATGAAGCGTTTATGGATATATGTTTATATGAACTTTTTCCTTATTTTTACCTCTACTATCACGTATTGAAATATTTTACCATAATTATGAATCACCTGTATATTGTAATCTACATAAATAAAGTACTCATTAATCAATCAACACACACACATGATAATGTATTGAAACGCAGATTTCTGTCTTTGACATAATATCATGCTTTAGTTAGATCAATAATGTTTCAATAGCCATCTAGATCTAGGTGAACTATTTTAACACATAAACTAATAATTAAAACCACCCTAAATAAACTTGATTAGTCCCAACCGATTTGATTTTCAGTAACTTTAAGGACATGACAATAAGACATATTGTGGGTTGGAAACGTAATTTTGAATATTTATTATAATAAAATATAAATCCTATTTTCCTGGTGCTCTAACTCGTTATTTAATAATAAGCCTACAGTTTAAGAGCCATCACTGATAAATACGTCACTTAGTATAATAATACAGAAAAAAAAATCATAAACCTTATTCCGGGCCACTTTCTCATCAAATCTAAATTTTCGTATATGTGTGTGATAAACGAAATTGAATTTGAAATCACAAC
The DNA here is from genome assembly GCF_014356525.2 of Nilaparvata lugens. Classification (NCBI taxonomy): domain Eukaryota; kingdom Metazoa; phylum Arthropoda; class Insecta; order Hemiptera; family Delphacidae; genus Nilaparvata; species Nilaparvata lugens. The sequence continues at coordinate 921 of NW_024091269.1, read as the reverse complement.
ATTTTTTGAAAAACATACAGTTTGAATTACGTGCTTATTCTACGAAAATTGAAACCCCTTCTTAGCTGGCGTCTAGGAATAGCCTATGAAATATTGACCGGAGGTAGATTAGGCGATTAGGCCTTGTCTAAAGAATTCAGCTTATAGTCTGTTATAGCCCAGTCAATGAAGGTCCAAAAAAGCATTTTCGATCCGAAAATTAATAAAAGCTGAATTTCCCACCATCGATAGAACCCTCCAGAGGGTCATTCTCCCAAAAGTCCCAAGAAATCCCCTTGGAGCTTTCCGCTCCAGCCCCCTAAAACATGAAAAATGCAGGTAAACACGGAAAATCAATTATAACTGTAACCATTGATCCGAAACAGTTCTATCATATGTCATTCGATTTGGTACATTATGGACTACAATATTAGTTATATTTATTTTTCCATTAAATTCGACAGTTTTCTGAAAAATAATATATATGTAAAAATTAGGGGGTTTGTGATTTGATTTTTTTGTTTTCTTCGATTAACTTCGAAACAAGTGCTTTGAAGGAAAATGAGCCGAATAATTAATGTAGCCACTCTCATTGCAAATCCATTGATGTATATTGTTATGTATTTGCGATTCGATTTGACGCCGTGGAAGGGGAACATTCGACGCGGAACGGCGCGGCTGACTCTCAGCCATATTAAACAGCAAACTGGAAATCAATTATCTCTGTAACCATTGATCGGAAAAAAATCTATCATATGTCATTCGATTCGTTACATTATGGACTAAAATATTAGTCGTATCCATTTCCTCAATAAATCGAACAGTTTCCTTGATAAAATAATATATGTAAAAATTTAGGGGTTTTTCGATTTCATTTTTGTTTTCTCGATTAAACTCGAAGCAAACAATCTAAAGAAAATTAGACGAATAATTATTGTAGCC
>NW_024091268.1:0-20721 GCF_014356525.2 Nilaparvata lugens | reverse complement strand
GTTAGGGACATGAACTAAATTTTTTTTAATATTTGATTAGATTAAACCATATTATGTCCAATATGACCAGTATAAAATAACCCTTGAGAAATACTTTAAATAAATTGTAAATAAAAAGCAATCATTCTCATTCTAGGCTACAATTTGATAATTTAGTTCAGTACTATGTAAGGTCCTTTAAAACTCTCTTGTATTGGTTTATTGTTGATCATTACTATCACTTATAAAATTCCTTTCAATTAGAAAATCGCTTTCATACATTTAAGTGTATCATTTGATTTCAGGCAAAGGTGGGAATAGAACTGCAGACGCATATACCAAAATCCCCATGACAGACGAATATGCTGCCAACTACAGTTTTAGATTTAAAACTCCTTTCTACATCTGATGGAAACCATTTTCAGTAAGTTGCACTATACTATTTCCTAATCACTAAAGCAGTTTTAAAATTTTAAAATGATAACTTTATAATTGAATAGCTCAGATTTTTAATTTCATATGAAGCAAAAATTTATTGTAAAACAAGCTGCAAATTAGTATTGTAATTTCCAAGAACCATATTGGAGACTTAAGTCACAATAATCTCAATAATGTTGGATAGTTACAAGAAGTTTGACGAATGAGTGAACTGGCAGAAGTGTGAACCGCGGCTAGAGTCGGTTTAAGGTTGTGCAAAGGCTAAAAATAACATTTATACTGGTGATTTTTTCAAAGTTTTTTCGGTTTGTATATCATCAACCTATCAAAATGAAAGGTATCCTCAGAAAAACATTTTTCCGATCATTACTTTTTGAGATATGAGAGCCTAAAGTTTTGAATTTTTCGGACAGAACATTAAAATTCGGTTAAAGATAAATCCTTGAGATTTAGAGGATAGATTCTTCATAGTATTGTTGAACTATTAAAAAAATATTTTTCTGAAAATATCCATTTTATCGAAAATACAAGGTTTTTGGGCCACTCTGTATCTATATAGAACAAGACAATTATTTATCATGCAAATATTGATTGGCTCTGAATTTATTTATCCTTTTGTGGATACAATCACAAATCATAAAAATATAATTTGGAAAGAATAGCAGGCTTTGCCCAAAACTATTTTATTCCCAAATTTTGATAATGAATATATGTCCCAAATGTTTTATAATATTTTACTGCTGAAAGTTCAAGTTTAATTTTCATTGATGTTTAAAAAAATATAGGTATAAAAATCAGAAATAAAATATAAATTACTAGCAGGCCCTCTTTTTCATGTCTATATTGACTGGGCTAATATGGTTGCAACTTTGATGTGTTTAGTGTGAACGCATTACTGGATAAAACATACCTATAGTCTTTTTCTTTAGGGCTACCCTGGAATAATACTTGAAATAGAAATCAAAGAAAAATAAAATAATATTATTCTAATATTTTTATTTCTAAAAAGAAATATGCCATTTTAAAATTGGTACTTGAATTTCTGTTTTTATTTACATACCTACAGGTATGGTTTGAAAAACAAATACGGCTATCTACTACAGTGCAGTGTAAATATTGCCTAAACGCTAACCTTGCTAACATATAAAAATTAACATACAATAAAAATAAGTAACATCCATATTTACATAACCAAAAATGTCATATATTCGACTAAAAAGGAATAGCACATTTGCTCCTGGGTGGCACATATATGTGCGACATGACTAATCAACTCCTCCCAATAAAAATTAGGTTTACTTCATATAAACTTATTTGTGAATAAAACACTCATGTCAAAAAGGCTTTCTTTTATGAAAGTATGGAATAATCATAATTAGTAGTCCCAATACATGTGGAGAAATTGCAAATCAGTTACTTGAATCAAAGAAGAACTCATCGTTTCGTACACTTCACCGCTTGCTCCCAATACTCTTTTCAAATTTCTTCTACATGTTTGCCTTTTTGCAACCAATGTCCAATCACTGCTACCCAAAGACGGAACCTCCTTCAACACAGTTTTTGGCGGCTGATTGAAGTTTTAGTTTTTGAAGAAATGAGGGTTTGTAACTCAAATATTTAAAATGTAAACACCCATTGTGTGGTACATAATTTTAAAGGCCTTTTTAAAACAAGAATGACGACATCAATAAAAATGTTCTATGATACTTTTATCAAAAATGGCGGCTGATTGAAGTTTAGTTTATAGAAATGATTGATAAAAGTAATAAAACTTAAAACAACACTTTTTTTGATGAATAACGAAACACATTGAAAAACTGATTATTCATTTAGTAATCTGTTTGGTACTTTTTACTTTCCTTGCCCTATTAGCCTACCATAGGTAAGGAAAGTATTGCTTTCCGAAAAAAATTAAGGTACCCCATTTCTAAATTTCTATACGTTTGAAGGTTTGAAGGTCCCCTGAGTCCAAAAAACTGGTTTTTGGGTATTGGTCTGTGTGTGTGTGTGTGTGTGTGTGTGTGGTGTGTGTGTGTGTGTGTGTGTGGTGTGTGTGTGTGTGTGTATGTGCGTCTGTGTACACGATATCTCATCTCCCAATTAACGGAATGACTTGACATTTGGAACTTAAGGTCCTTTCACTATAAGGATCCGACACGAACAATTTCGATCAAATGCAATTCAAGATGGCGGCTAAAATGGCGAAAATGTTGTCAAAACAAGGTTTTCCGTGATTTCTCGGAAACCGCTCCAACGATTTTGATCAAATTCATACCTAAAATAGTCATTGATAAGCTCTATCAACTGTCACAAGTCCCATATCTGTAAAATTTCAGGAGCTCCGCCCCATCAATGCAGATAGAATCCCAATTATCAGGCTTCAGATACAATTGAAACAAAAAATCAAGTGGAGTAGATTGACCATGAAAATCTCTACAATTAATGTTCAGTAACATTTTCACCTAAAATTGAAAATAAGCTTTAAATTCGAGAAAATGTGATTATTCAATTGCAAATTATTGTTGATTCTATTAAATCATTCACTATGAAGAGATAGCAGACCTCATGTGTGTCTCCAGCGTTATTACCCTGTCACCAGCTGGCTCAAATCACTGATAGTAGACTTGAGATGCGCGGGAACAATAGCGTCAGGTGATCAATTTTCATAACGGCAAGGAAAGTTGTGTGAGTGCGCCACACCAGATTTTTACATTTCATTTCAAAAGATGCTCCCGAAATGCTCGAGACCCTTTATTCTCTCGTTTGACAGTGTGCCAAACTGTCATAAATGTAAATGAGATGTCCTTATGAAGGTCTAAGTCAACCACTTATGAGGGTTGAAATTCATTTATGTATGTCAAAAGGTAGAGTATTCGACCAATAACTTATCCTGAAAGTTACAATATGTATATCAGTCTCCAACTTATAAAAGTTTTTAAGCTACATAATCAGCATTCTGAGAATTGATTACCGAGAAATTTTATATTTTACTCATAATAACCTATTAAGTTATCCCACTAAACTGTACATTTCATATTTTACAGGACCAAGAGCAGAGAGACTACGCCTCATGAAGCTCAATCGAGGACGATAGCAGTTCAAAGTAAAAATATATAATTAGTAATAAATTGAAAGTTCAATTTTTGTAATATTTAATAAAAATCATTGAATTTTATTGAAAATAATGCTTTCTTATTTACATTTTTCGCTCATATAGATATACTCTGAAGTTAAGCTTTAAAGAAAATAACTAATATAGATATAATATATAATATTTAATATTTTAATAGATATTCAAAGTAATAATTGATGTGTTACTCAGATGTATATGAACTGTATTCCATTTGAGGTGTTGCAAGCATAGAGGGCTGTTGAACTAGAGCAGATTTGATTTAATTAATTCATCGAATGGCGAGTGACTCATGCACTGCTCCCTCTCAGGACAGTCTGCAAGCTGTTATTGTTAGCAGAGGTCGATCTCGACTCAATCAATACAACTACAGAGACAGTTTATAGACTGCCCTGACAGGAGAGAATGAATAAGTAATTTGCCATTCACAGGAGAATTTTAAAGAATATTTCAATTTGAATAATATTAAAAATATAAAATGTATATTAATAATCTGATTCAGTGCAATCCAATATAAATGCTTAATCATAATTCAAATTTCATCCAGAATTTGAAATAAATCTGTAATTCTTATTATTCATGATTCAATTATTCTTCCAAACTAATGCTCCAATCTTACTATTGCCTTAATACTCTATTTCTATACTCAGTGGACATCCATAGATTCTATATGTAATGAAATCTATAATATATATATATATTATATAGTCTATATATATATATATTATATAATATATATATAGATTTCATCTATATAATCTATATATTAATGAAATCTATATATATATATATTATATAATCTATATATTATATATAGATTTCATCTATAATTATATAGAATGTATGGATGTCCACTGAGTATAGAAATAGAGTATTAAGGCAATAGTAAGATTGGAGCATTAGTTTGGAAGAATAATTGAATCATGAATAATAAGAATTACAGATTTATTTCAAATTCTGGATGAGATTTGAATTATGATTAAGCATTAATATTGGATTGCACTGGCCTTGAATCAGGATTGATTCACTCTAAACATCCAGCTTGAATCCGACTCTAATTGATCTAGAATCACAATAGAATCGAGCTTGAATTTCGTGAAAGGTGTGCCAGGTGGCCTTGAATGGACGGATTGCATCCAGCATGCGTTTCAAGCCTGAGTCAAGACTGCATCTCATTCCTGATTCGACCGTGCATCTCGGGCCTGAATCGAGCACGCAACGCGATCTTGATTTTAGCTCGCAGCACCAGCCTGATTAGAGCCTGCATTTCGATCTCGAAACTGGCTTGAACGATGTATAAACGGACTCTTGAATTCAACTCATTTCGAGCAAAACGCATGCGAATGAAATCTTGAATCAAGCCCTCACGTTTGACAAAACGAGCTTGTTTTGATTTCGATTCAAGTTGATTTTGCTGATTGGGAAACAGTAGCCTGCTCCTCAAAAGCACCAACAACTTTTACTACAACTTTATAACAACCTGTAAACAACCTTCAGTTTTCCAACAATATTTGTGATTATTAATGAACAATTACAATGATATAGAACAAAATTGGGATTTAAAACCTTCCAAAATGGGTAAGAAATTGAATTAATGCTCCCTGTTTGTCTACTTTGTACAATGCTAAACCATGCCTACTTACAATATCCCATTTCATCCTACTAAGTAATGCTACCAAATTTCCTTGTTGGTTCAAATCAGTATTGAAAAAGGCGAAATCTGATTGATTCTTTACCAAATTCACCCAGTTGAGACTATTTCTGTTTTGATAGAAATGACTTCCTGACAAAATTATAAGTTTTCTAAGGCAAATCTTTGGGTACCTGTCTTCTGGCATGTTTAATATTTTTATCAACCATGTTAAAATGTTGAAGATGATCAAATTAACTATTTTTACTCTTCCTATCTCCAAACGTAATACCCAGCTCGGTGTACGTGAGCTTAAAAACAATAGTCTTTTGAAAAACCAGAGTTGAACTTTCTCTACTTGCTCAGCACATGCCAAGCCCCATACTTCCGCCCCATACACCGCTGTCAGAAGGACTACTGCTTCAAACAGTTTTATTTTGCTATCCCATGAATCCGAACGAGCGTTTCTCAAAACCTGTAGCATTACTTCGCTGACACCTTTGGATTTGGATATTATAGATGAGCAGTGTACATTGAAACGACCTGAAGAGCTAAACTCCAAACTCAAGTATTTATATCTATTGCAGACCTCTATTTCATCGCCCTTATAATAGAAGGGTCTGTTTTTTCTCAACCTTCCTTTATGAAATGGAATTATCTTGGTCTTGGAAATGTTGACCCTCAATTTCAGACTTTCACAGTAATCCTCCTAGCATTTTATTTTGTTTCTCATGTCGGAAGGACTGTCTGCAAGGATGACAATGTCATCCGCGTACAAGAGAATTAGGATATCAGTGGAATCATCTCTAGGTATGCCAGATAAACCTTTCTCTCTAAAGTAATGTTTGTAATATTACATTTTTTCTCACATTGGAATCGAATCTTCAATTCGAGATCTATGGAACTTTATAGTAAATATCAGAGTCATCGATAGACGGACAAACTTTTTGACGGAGAATTTATTATTGTAAATGTTTGTTGCATTGTTCCATGGTGTCACCGAGGCTGGGTTGACAGAATTAAAAAGATAAATGGTTTAGTTAAATGGAGATGATATATGAAAGTTTGAAATAATAGTTTCAAAATAAAGTTTTATTGAGAACAAATATAAAATGTGAATTCTAAACTTGTAATTTATAATTTTTTTGGTGACGTGTCTGTAAAATCGACACCGAACAAGGCTTTGCTCTGTGACTTGTAACTAAAGCCTTGTACACACGTCCGTACAGATTCGCGCGAACAATCGTATGTACATATGCCTCAACATTCACTGTACGTCCTTGTGGACGCGATCCACGTATGCCTCAGCATTCAAAAAGCTAACTGATTTGCAGACGACACGAAGACATGGTAGATGTAGATTTTCCACAACATGACAACAATGGCGTCATTCCATCATTGAAGATAGTTATCACAAATTGCAGCAGTATCATTTTATTTCAATGACTTATATAATAAAATCAAAATAAAACTTGACAAACGATGTTGGTGGGTTGAACGATTGTAGGTTGAAGTAAGGAAATAAATTGCTACATGACATAATATTGACAATTAAATCTTTCTTAGGTTGTCAAAACATTATGTTGTTAATATACTGAATCCAATTCAACTAGTTATCTAAACAAAAAATGATATCATCATGAGGGAAGCAATAACTCCACAAGAACGATTGGCTCTAACTTTGAGATTCTTGGCATTAGGCGATTCATTTGTTGGTTTCCAATATCTATTCAGAATCTCAAAAAAAGAAAAATTCTACTATAATTCCAGAAGTTTTGATGACCTAATCAAAGCACTTAACACTGTCTCACAAAATTGACAGTCTTCTTTAAGGAAATTAGCCATAAATTGAATCAAATACTAAATTGCTGCCCATTTTAAACTAACTATGCTCATACACATGACAAAACAAGATTCTCCAAAAGATTAGCTTCAAGATTTACCTTCAAGGGAATACTAGTTCAAAGTTTGAGTAAATATTTTTTACGCAGTAGCAAGATGGAGGACAATAAAAATAATAAAGTTTTATCCAGTGAAAACATTCAAAACTTAGATGAAGAATCACAAGATTTAGTCCTAACCTTAAACAATGACTCAAACGATAGTGTAGCTGTAAGTGAAAACGGTTCAAATGTAACAAGTCATGAGAAAGTAGTAGAAATATCAAATGAAACAAGTATGGTAGGAGCTAAAAATGATATAAATCTTATAGAGTTCTTAACACAAAAGTTTGATAGACAAGATGCTAGATTTGATGAGCAAAATGCTAGATTTGATGAGCAAAATGCTAGATTTGATGAGCAAAATGCTAGATTTGATGAGCAACATGCTAGATTTGATGAGAAAAATGCTAAGTTTAATGCTAGGTTTGATGATATGAAGCAAGAATTTGCTAGCATAAGACTAGATCAGGTTAGTACAAAGCGGGAAATAAAAGAGATAAATGATACATTAAGTAAAAATCACAAATAATCCAATGCATTTCTTAGTAAACTTGACCGAGTATCTTGAGAGAAATGAAATCACAAACTGGATCAAAATTAAGGGTATTTTGGAAAACAATTTTAATTCAAATTTTGCTCATCGTGATTGGTGGATTTTCATCCGTTTTGATATAAATAACTTTGAAGAATTTAAAGAGAAATTCATTGCTAGAATGTGGTCAGACGACATTCAGTCATCTGCTAGAGATGATTTGAGATTTGGAAAATATAAGCCAAACTTATCTAAGAATCTTACTGAGTATTATATTTCTCGTTTCAACATTGCTAAGAATCTAATTCCAGCCTTGGATAAAGATACTATTTTCAAGTTTTTGAAAGGTCATTTTGATGAAACCATATCTACAGCTGCTATTATTCGTAACATTAAGACTAGTGATGAGTTTATTTGTTTGTTGAATGAGTTTGACAATACTGACACTTACAAAGTAAATAGACAAATGCCCCGTGATCAAAACAATGCTCAAGCTGGAGGTCAAAATAAAACAATAAGTTTTCATCAGAGTGAACATAGGGATGATAGAAATAGGTCTCAGAATTCAAATGGTGTGATGTTTCATGATAATAATAAGCAGTATCAAGGAGGTAGGAATTATTTCCAAAATCGACGGTACCAAAATGGACCAAACAATAATGGTCATAGAGATCAAAATTTTCAGCATAATTTCAGAGATAATAGAAATCATCAACTTGTGAATTCAAATCAATCAAATCCAAATCGACCAGCTAACAACTACCAGTTAGATTTCAGCTTCCCACCGCCAGGTTATATGCCTGCTCAAACTTCAAATCAGACAAATGCAAATCGTCCAAGACATAGGTAATGCTCCTTTAAACTAATAATGGGACGACGAAACGACAGCCCTGCTCTCCCAGTTAAGGAAAGGTCAAATTTTGATATAACTGTAGACATGAATAAAATAAATTTTGATTCAGAAACTTCAAACAGGTTTGAAGTAAGAAAGCCAGAATTAGTCAGTCAAATTCATGTGCAAGAAAATAGTTGTAAGAATTTAAGTAATGAAGTAATGCCTAGTTATCAAGAAAGTCATATTAAAGCATCAAGTGTTAATATGGTACATACTCCAGAAATTCAGGTAGATGAAGCTATGAGTAAATCTGAAACTGTTTGTCAAGAAGAACCATACATGATAGGTTGTATTTTTAATGAACTATTGGAGGAACAAGAGAATACTCCACCTACTGGATATGATTTAGCAGAAATAGAAGTACAAATTTTCAATAAGAAATATCAAATGATTATTGACACTGGCTCTGAGGTAAATGTAATTAATGAGAAACTTGTTGATGAATTGAAGAAAAACAATCTCAAGTTGAACTTAGTACCAGCTCCTAATGTAAGTATAGTTGTAGCTACTGGTATGAGACATAAGAAGGTAAATAAACAGATTATGTTAGAAGTATTTTTTGGTAAGTTAGAATTGCCAATAGTTTTTCTTATAGTTCAAGATTTAAATGTAGATATTTTGGTGGGTTGTGATTTCTTAAAAGATGCTGGAGCAATTATTGATTTTAATCAAAATATGATATCATTGAAAGATTGTTGTTTTCCATTTATAAAAAAGGATACCTTGAAGTACAATAGACTTTTTCATGTTAACATAGTAAGAGACCAAGAAACGTTTGATACTTTATGGAATCAGCAGATTGATAATTTAAGATTGCAGCTAAGTGATGAATCTCCTGAATTGGTAAACAAATTAATTGAAGTATTTGAAAATAACAAAGATATTTTCTCTGATAGTCCTGGATCTGCAAAAGACTATTTATGTCAACTTAAAATGAAAGATGATGTGAAATTAGATAAGAAGAGTTATCCGATTCCATATCAGTATAGAGATCAAGTCAAGAAAGAATTGAAGAAAATGTTAGATCAGAAAATCATTGAACCAGGTAGCTCTGAATATACAAGCACTATGGTAGTAGTGAAAAAGCCAAATAATGAAATTTGATTATGTTTAGATGGAAGAGAAATAAATAAGTACATAATAAGGGATTTTACAGAAACTGAACCAATAGATAACTTGATCATTCGTTTCAATAAGTGCAACTACATTAGCAGTTTTGATCTCACTCAAGGTTTCAATCAGGTAAAATTAACTGAAGATAGTAAAAAGTATGTAGCTTTCAATGTTTTTGGACAGACTTATCAATATACACATCTACCATTTGGATTGAATATTAGTGGTTCTGAATTTATCAAGTGCTTGTACAAAATGCTAGGTGAAGAGGTTTGTGAGTTTACTATTGCTTATATTGATGATCTTGCCATTTCTAGTATATCTCTTGAACAACATATCAGTCGAATTGAACTATTATTCAATAAGTTGAGGGAAAGTAATTTGAAGTTGAAACTGAATAAATCGAAATTTATTGCAGATAAGATAAAGTATTTGGGTTATATTATAAGTAAAAATGGTATTGAAGCAGATGACTCTAAGCTAAAGGCTATTCAGAAATTTCCCATTCCTCAAAATTTGAAACAATTGCAGTCATTCATAGGTCTCTGTAATTTTTACAGAAAGTTTCAGAAAAATTATTCATACTTGACAAATCGGTTTAAGCATCTTCTATGCAAGAAAAATAAATTCATTTGGACTGAAAAAGATAATGATACCTTTCAAGAAATTAAAGATAGGTTCATCGACTGTGTGATCTTGAAACATCCTGATTATAACAAATATTTCATTTTGGCCACTGATGCCAGTGATGTAGGAATTGCAGCTGAGTTATTTCAGGAAGGTGAAGATAAGGAACACTGTGTCATTGCATATGCTAGCAGAAGCTTAACGAAATCTGAATTAAATTACACAATATGTGAGAAAGAATGTTTAGCTGTATTATTTGGCTTGATGAAACTTCAAAATTATTTTGGTAATCAAAAAATAGTTGTCCGTACAGATCATAAAGCCTTGACCTTTTTAAAAAAATGTAAGATAGGACATGGTCGTTTGGGAAGATGGATTCTTGCATTACAGAATTTTAATATTGAGTGGGAATTTGTAGCAGGAAAGGATAACATTGTGCCAGATATCATTTCTAGAACTGATTATGAAGGTTATTTAGAAAATCGAAATTCAAATGAATTCAAGGTATTAAATATCATTAAGAGTGATAACAAGTTAATCGAGATAGTAAAGAAGATCAAAGAAATTCAAAAAGATGATGTTTGGTTAAAAAATGTAAGAGAAAAGTTGGAGACAGGTAATTTGAATATCAACAAATTTTTTAAAGTAAATGGTGATCTTTTGTTCACTAGAAAATCTGGAAAGAATAGTTTTTCGAAAGTTTGTGTGCCTTCAGCACTGTATGAAGAATTGATAGTTGAATTTCATGAAAGATTAGGTCATGTAGGTATATCAAAAACATGCAAATTTATTGAAGAAACTTTTTACATAAAAGATTGTTACAGACTTGTTACCAAAACTATAAGATACTGTAAGTATTGTCAACTTGTAAAGACATCAAATGAAAAGAAATTATTAGAAATGCATACCATAATTTCTGAGAAAAAACATCACAAAGTGTTCATTGATGTTTATGGAGAATTACCAGGTGGCAAGTACAAATGAATGTGCATTATTCATGATGGCTTTACTAAGTTTACAAAGTTGTATCCTATAGTTAAGGCTAACGCTCATAATTTAGTAGAAGTTGTTGAGAAATATGTAAATGAATTTGGTAAATTTGAATATATAATCAGTGATAATGGTACTTGTTTTCAAAGCAGATTGTGGAAAGAATCTATGGAAAGATTAGGTATAAAATATTACTACATTTCAGTTTATCATCCCCAGGCAAATCTTAGTGAAAGACCATTGAAAGAGGTAAATCACATATTGAGAAACTACGTTCCTGTAAATAAGCATAATATTTGGTACAAGTATATTGATAAGGTTGAATTTGTCATCAACAACAATTTTCATGAATCGACTGGTCACATACCCATGGAGCTTATGATGAATCATAAATTGGCACATCTTGTTTTCAAGTATATCAAATATCCTGTAGAAAATAAGTTTGAACTTGAAGAAGAAGGTATCAGAAACAAACGAATACTGTACAGAATAAAGAATAGAGGTGTCATCAGAAGATTCAAACAGAATATGCATAATAAACCCAAGTATAAATTCAAGGTTGATGATCTAGTTGTAATTCGAAATTACATTTTGTCGAGCAAGCTGAAGAAGTTTTCTGCCAAGCTGTGTCCTAAATATCGTGGACCTTACATAATAAGAGATGATCTCAATAAAGGGTGTTTCAAACTGGAAGAGATAAGTACAGGTAAAATTGTGAGAGTCAATCAATATATGATGAAGAAATACCATCAGAAAGCACACAATGATTAGGAATCCTGTGTCATGCCGGGATTCAGAATAGCAATGACGGTAAATACTACGTATGGTAAGAGTCCATAATTGTATCTTTTTTCTTTCCTGTAGCCTATTTTTCTTGGCCCTTAATCTTTTCAAATTTCGATTCTTTCCTGTCTTTGTGTAATGTTCAGTAAATTTCTTCTATGATGCATATCTTAACCAATCTTGTCCATAGTCATTTAAATTTGTATTCTTCTGAAATAATATTAGAAGTTAAAATAGTAGCTTATTTTCCTAATCTTTAAATTGTTGATAAAACTTAACTTTTCTAAAATCTATCCATTGTAGTGTAAATAATTGTTTGCTTGTGACATATTTTTTCATCATGTATCACTCATGTGAAGTGTATCAATTTTGTGTGTGTTGTTTTAGGAAATTTATTTACCCAGTTTTCTTTTTCTCTTGTTTGTATTTTTTAGGGAACTTATTTACCCATTATTCATCTTGATCGTCTTTGTATTATAATCTTGAAATGTTTGTACTTATTATACAGTCTTTAAATTATAAATTATTTGGTAATAATAAATAAACTTCAAAATTTGAAAGTATTAATGAATTCTGTAGCCATATATATGTGATGTATTAATGAAAGTTAACTTGAATAATAATGTTTTCATTGAATAAAAACGTTTTGTTATATTATCAATTGAAATAAGTTTGTGATTGATATCTTTTTTAAAAATTTTTAAAACTGTTTGTTCTATAAATTTTGATATGATTGATTATCGTTTGAAATGGATGCTGGAGTGTATGTAGAATTTTTAGTGGGGTTTGTTGATTAGAATTTTGCTGGTAGGTGATTGTTTTTTGAGATGGAAACCCATTATTGCCTAAAGAAGGAATAACAGAGGTTATGACTTAGAGAGGCAGTAATGAGATAATATTTTTTGTGTTGATTACTTATGTTGATTGCCATAGATGCAAAATAATGATTAATAATGTTGATTGCCATAGATGCAAAATGATGATTACTTATGAATATTGATTGCCTTTGAAGCAAAATATTATTGATGTTTTGAATGATTTCTTGTTTAATGATTGATAGTAAAGTTTTGTCATGAAATGTAGCTTGTGTTCAGAACATTGAAAAGTCGAAATAAACTATAGTATCCGACAAACGATGATTAGTAATATTAAATAATTTGCTTTTTATACAATTTTTGAACACAAAATTAAAACTAAATAATTTTGAAACCCTGAATGGTAAATCATAAATGTGAAATGAACTTGCTATAAATGCTATAAATAAAATGTTATACTAAATGATAATGAAATGCAGATATATTATGAAATGATTGTGAATAGAAGACCAATTGTCTGAAATTATTGAAATATATATTGAAATTAATTTTTGTTGTGATGATCTGATGTTTTTTACTATTTTGATAATGATACAGGATGTTATGAAATTCTATTTCTGTTTTGAAGAATGGATTAAATTTTGATATTTGAACAGTGAATAGATGGAAATGAAATTTTTTTTTAGTGAAAATTTGTAATTGATATCTCCATATTTCACAATTTATGTATTGCTGACTGTATAATAAGATGTTAACAAATTTCAATTTTATATTGACTATATACTTAAAAATAATTATCATGTGTATTAGATTGTATTGATAGCCTAATCAAGATTTTCGTCTTAGTTTATAAGCATTTTAAGATAACAGGTACAGCACAGACATTAACATTGAAATAATTATCATGTGAATCTCGAAATCGACAACAAGTGAACACCATGAAGAGTGTTAAGAACATTTGGGTGATTTTCGAACTAGTGTGACTCAACTACGCCTAAATCTACGCTGATGCCTACACTAATAACTACGCCAATAACTATGCCAATATCTACACTAATATCTACGCCAATAACTACACCAAAATCTACGCTGAGGCCTACACTAATATCTACACCAATATCAACACCAATAACTACACCAAATCTATGCCTATGCCTGCGCCGATGCCAATGCCTGCGCCAATGCTGATACCAATGCGAAAATCAATGCCAATGCCTGCGCCAATGCTGATACCAATGCCAAAATCTACGCCAATGCCTGCGCCAATGCCTATGCCTGCGCCAATGGTGATACCAATGCCAAAATCTACGCCGATGCCTGCGCCAATGCCTATGCCTGCGCCAATGCTGATACCAATGCCAAAATCTACGCCGATGCCTGCGCCAATGCCTATGCCTGCGCCAATGCTGATACCAATGCCAAAATCTACGCCGATGCCTGCTCCAATGCTAATGCCAATGCCAATATCAACACCAATGCCAATGCCGACACCAAAGCATACGCCAATAGCAATGCCAACGCTTATTGCTGACTTTGTATCTCAAACTTCAACACTACTACATTACCTGGAGGTAATTGCCATCCATGTTCACATTTGCAACTTTGAATTCAGAATAACAGTCACAGTATCATGAAAGAATTGATTAAAAAAAAAATCCTCTCCTAAATTATTCCTGTATGCAGAACTCTAAACCTTGAACACTGAAAGTATCAAAAAACCAAACCTTACCTAAATTAATCCTCACCTAAATTAATCCTGTATGCAGCGTCTATCTCTTTTCCAAAAAACGAATTACATTGTCATTTCAAGCCTGAAATGTACATTGTATAATTACAAATATGATACAAAATTTACGTGACTCTGTATTGAGTTTGGTATGCAGCCATCTACTACAAGCATGAAGCAATGCTAACCGAGATGTTACCTGTATCGAGTTTGGTATGCAGCCGTCTACTACAAGCATGAAGCAATGCTAACTGAGATGTCACCTGTATCGAGTTTGATATGCATCAGTCGACTACAAGTATCAGCCCAACACTATGTGTATCCAGATCAGCCCAACACTGATGTCATCACACTGGAGTCACACTTAACTGGAAATCATACTGAGTGCCTTAACGGACTGTTTTCCAAAATGTGCATCGATAAAATCAACTGCGTCAATAGTGAAAGAAATGAACATTTTTTGATTTATTGAAATTTTATGTGAAAATTAAATGTAACAATTCATCAATTCATTTAAAAAAAAAAATAAAAAAATAAATAAATAATAATAATACATTTTCATTCAACATACTAAATTTTTTTATGCAATAAAAATTAAATTTTCTATCTATTAAATTTATGTGCAATTTCAAAAAACTATTCTTTACATATTAAACTTTCTGTTGAGATATTTTCTTTAAATTATAAAGCTAAATCAAAAGTAATTTTGATATTCTATACTTTGAAATATTGTTTGGAAACATATAACAAATGCTATTGATGAATTTTTATAATAATTTTCAATTATAGTTGACATGTAATGTTTTTATAAAAAAAAAAAAATTGTTACTGTTCTCGAATTTACAATTCAAAATTTTCATTAGGGTCAATGTAATTTTTTTTCTTTAAATTTTGAAACAGTAAAATTTTTTTATGTCAAGAGGGGGGTATTTGTAATATTACATTTTTTCTCACATTGGAATCGAATCTTCAATTCGAGATCTATGGAACTTTATAGTAGATATCAGAGTCATCGATAGACGGACAAACTTTTTGACAGAGAATTTATTATCGTAAATGTTTGTTGCATTGTTCCATGGTGTCACCGAGGCTGGGTTGACAGAATTAAAAAGATAAATGGTTTAGTTAAATAGAGATGATATATGAAAGTTTGAAATAATAGTTTCAAAATAAAGTTTTATTGAGAACAAATATAAAATGTGAATTCTAAACTTGTAATTTATAATTTTTTTGGTGACGTGTCTGTAAAATCGACACCGAACGAGGCTTTGCTCTGTGACTTGTAACTTAGGCTTTTCCTGTTCCTTCTTTTCTCTAGAAACATGGCTGGCTGTTGTGTGTTGTAAATTTTTGCTCTCTGAATAATTTTCGTTTAAGTGAATTTATTAATGTTTTAATTGAGTTTTAAACAGTTTATAGTGTTCTATTTTGTCCATATAAATTGTTCTGTGTGTATACAAGCCAATAGCCACTGTTTTTTCAACTGTAAACTAGATAAGTATTTTAGTTTGTAGTAACTCTAGAACTTAGGCTTATAAGATATAATTCTTTGTCTATTTGTATAATATTTTTCAAAAATTCATCTGAAGATTATAAGTTCATTTGCTCTGAAAACTGGATTTCTCATTCATAGGCGATAGATCCATTCATAATTTATCAAGAATCTATTACATTGGAGCCGACAACTATCCTTAGGTTAATAGGTGTTAAATGCTATCCAGCCGATTAAGGAAAAATTGGTAGCACGGCATGTTCTATGTCTGAAATATACAAAGAGAAGAGAAGTGGACTGATAGAATCCCCCTGTAAAACGCCTTTATCTACTGGGATGGATACATTCATATGAACCAGCTCTGCCTGTCTGTAAAGCTGACTAAGAAATCTTATAATCTTACCACTCACTTCCACCCTTCCCAACTTGTACCACAGATCATAATGATGTACTCCATCGAATGCGGCTTCATAATCCACAAATAATGCATAGATAGTCTTATGTCGGAATTCTACATTTTGAAATAGTATTGAGTGTAAGACGAAGATGTTATCAATGCAGCCTTGATCTTTTCTAAACTCACTTTGTCCTTCTGGAAGAGCACCGCTATTTTCCGCCCACAATGACAAACGGATCTCAACTATTGTTGTAAGAATTTTCACAATTGTAATAATTAGGGTAATAATTCTATAGTTGCTAGGCTCATTGGGATCTCCTTTTTTGTGTAGTACAACATTAGTATCTTGCACCACTCATGTGGTATTATTTGACTATTGAAAACCTTATTTAGAAGGTTCAACAAATATACTCTCCAACAATGTGGTAAAGCTTTATAGAACTCATTAATTACATCAGTAATTAATGAGAAGCCATGATATAAGGATTAGAATGTTCACCACGAACAAATAAAATAACAAGTAAATTGTGTAAAGTTTCAGTTATTTTAATTATTTAGGAATGCTTTATTTTGTCAAGAAAAAACGTTTCCAATATTTTAGAAATGAGAAATAAATATCTTAAAAACCATGACTACGCTCCATTTCGGAAAGCCAATTTTCTGACTCCAGCTGTTTAAAGTCTAGAACTAAGCTAAATCTCGAGCTCGGAAGCCGGCCCTATAATTATGTCTCCTAGTTGCTTTACTTTCTTGTAACCAGTGGAGGGTTTTATAAGCCTCTACAACTCACACCGTACATAAAATTATGTAGCCGAGAATCTCTCTATATGATGACTTAGTTAATTTTCCAAAATATGAAATATATAAAAATACATGTGGTTCGATAGACATTATACTACTGCCGCGCGAGGTATATCGAGGGGATGTTTCTTCTCTTCAATAATATTTGCTGAAATTATACTGCTATGAAATATCTTTTGAATCCTTGATTGGTTTGGGAGCTTATAGTGGGTTCGTTCATTCAAATGCACAGATTATTATCTTTTCATTCAACATACTAAATTTTTTTTATGCAATAAAAATTAAATTTTCTATCTATTAAATTTATGTGCAATTTCAAAAAACTATTCTTTACATATTAAACTTTCTGTTGAGATATTTTCCTTTAAATTATAAAGCTAAATCAAAAGTAATTTTGATATTCTATACTTTGAAATATTGTTTGGAAACATATAACAAATGCTATTGATGAATTTTTATAATAATTTTCAATTATAGTTGACATGTAATGTTTTTATAAAAAAAAAAAATTGTTACTGTTCTCAAATTTACAATTCAAAATTTTCATTGGGGTCAATGTAATTTTTTCTCTTTAAATTTTGAAACAGTAAAATTTTTTTATGTCAAGAGGGGGGTATTTGTAATATTACATTTTTTCTCACATTGGAATCGAATCTTCAATTCGAGATCTATGGAACTTTATAGTAGATATCAGAGTCATCGATAGACGGACAAACTTTTTGACAGAGAATTTATTATCGTAAATGTTTGTTGCATTGTTCCATGGTGTCACCGAGGCTGGGTTGACAGAATTAAAAAAGATAAATGGTTTAGTTAAATAGAGATGATATATGAAAGTTTGAAATAATAGTTTCAAAATAAAGTTTTATTGAGAACAAATATAAAATGTGAATTCTAAACTTGTAATTTATAATTTTTTTGGTGACGTGTCTGTAAAATCGACACCGAACAAGGCTTTGCTCTGTGACTTGTAACTCAGGCTTTTCCTGTTCCTTCTTTTCTCTAGAAACATGGCTGGCTGTTGTGTGTTGTAAATTTTTGCTCTCTGAATAATTTTCGTTTAAGTGAATTTATTAATGTTTTAATTTGAGTTTTAAACAGTTTATAGTGTTCTATTTTGTCCATATAAATTGTTCTGTGTGTATACAAGCCAATAGCCACTGTTTTTTCAACTGTAAACTAGATAAGTATTTTAGTTTGTAGTAACTCTAGAACTTAGGCTTATAAGATATAATTCTTTGTCTATTTGTATAATATTTTTCAAAAATTCATCTGAAGATTATAAGTTCATTTGCTCTGAAAACTGGATTTCTCATTCATAGGCGATAGATCCATTCATAATTTATCAAGAATCTATTACATTGGAGCCGACAACTATCCTTAGGTTAATAGGTGTTAAATGCTATCCAGCCGATTAAGGAAAAATTGGTAGCACGGCATGTTCTATGTCTGAAATATACAAAGAGAAGAGAAGTGGACTGATAGAATCCCCCTGTAAAACGCCTTTATCTACTGGGATGGATACATTCATATGAACCAGCTCTGCCTGTCTGTAAAGCTGACTAAGAAATCTTATAATCTTACCACTCACTTCCACCCTTCCCAACTTGTACCACAGATCATAATGATGTACTCCATCGAATGCGGCTTCATAATCCACAAATAATGCATAGATAGTCTTATGTCGGAATTCTACATTTTGAAATAGTATTGAGTGTAAGACGAAGATGTTATCAATGCAGCCTTGATCTTTTCTAAACTCACTTTGTCCTTCTGGAACTTCAACAACAATGCCATATTGTTCTACACTTTAAATCACCATTTGCAAAAAAATTACTGAGTAGAAAAATGTATCGTGATGTCTGTTGGTTGGAGCATAACTATCATAAAATTAAATGGGATCAAGGTGATTTGACTTATTCTGATGAACTGTTAGCATCATACTTGCAGAATTATTTCACAATCTATACAAAGGGAAGAGGAAAATCACAGTTTTTGAAAAGGTTACACAACAATGTACAAACTATGCCGGAGTACTTTGAAAAACCAGACTATTCAATGTTTACAGATTCTTGGTGTTTTAGTGTATGCAAAATTCATAACAAAATGAACAATGCACGTTGTGCGCTGTTTAGTGCATATCATTATTTGACAATCTTGTTGAGTAAGAAGCAAACAGAGAGAAAGGAGAATAGTGCAGCAGCAATCAATTTGCAAAATTCCGATTATACATGTGAAAATAATAGGATGGAAAGTATGAAGCATTGTAATCCATACACAAAACAGTGAAGACGCAACTATGCACGACAAGGATTCTATTTTGATGGAAAAAACATTCAATGTGTTTATTGTGGATTTGATTTGAATTCGCATAGAGCAAGAGTATGCAGACTAGCATGTAGCGAAGGTGGAGGGGGACGGCAGAAACAAATAAATTTCACTGTTCTTGTACCGCTCATTTAGATGTGAAGAAGCAACAGCAATGAATCCACAAACTTGGTCTTATGCACCAGTATGCTTGGAAATAAAACTACAAGAGTATATTGAATGGTATGAAATGTGTGAAAAAGCAATACATTCTGCTGAAGAAGGAAATAGTAAAAGTATTGCTAGACAATTGAAATCAATATTTTTAAATTCTGTGAATGTTAGTGATATCAGTGATTATTTAGCTTATTATAGACCATTTAGATTGAGTGTAGACAAACTGATAAAAATTGAAGAAGAAGTATTGTTATCATTACGTGGAAGTGTGGAAGAAGAAGAAGAAGGGGAGCTAGTAGAAAGTGAGAGCGTAGAGGAAGGAATGTGTAAATGAGTAGCAGGTGGTGCGGTGAACATGGAAGGGGTGAGCAACAGGCGAAGCGGCAGCTGTTCAGCTCAGTCTTGAACCGACAACAGCTTAGTTCAGTCACGCACGTGCACCGCAACGAGAATCATGGATTATCAACAACAGCAAAGTAACAGTGGAAATGATCGACATTTCAGTATGAAATCTTTCAATTATATTTCAAAAACAGAATATCCGACGGTCTCACTCAAAGAACTTGTGCACGATTCATGGTACCGTGTTGTACATGCTAGATTGGTGAGAACACAACAAGGACAACGTATCATCATGAGGTTATACGATCTTGACAGCAATGGTGACTATTATTGTGAAGTTTACTTACCTGAGAAATTTCTAAGTGTTTTGAATGTGCAAACACTTGATGATTTCAACAAAAAGCAATTATAAACTTGGACTCGATTATGAACAGTGGAACACATTGGGTGGCTTATAAAAAACATGCACATAGAGTTTATTATTTTGATCCAATTGGTAATTTACAGCCACCTGTTCAATTAATAGACTATTTCAAACAACAGCCAAATGTGGAAATTTATTTCAATTATGATCAATTACAAAAACTGAATAGTAATGTATGCG
>NW_024091267.1:0-24846 GCF_014356525.2 Nilaparvata lugens | reverse complement strand
GAAATTTGCATAGGCTATAGATACTTAATTAACCGAGGATGGTTATAGCCTGTTTTAAATTCTTCAAATTTTCATCACGTCAAGTTTTCAATATGTCAAGTTTTAAAATAGACCCTTGCAGAGCACGGGTTACATGCTAGTCAATAATAAAGTTTTGATCAAGGAATAAGGGAGTGTTATTTCCATCGATTTGCAACATTCAGAACAGTACTGAACTGTACTCTGCAAGACACTCCACAGCGTTTTCGGCCAACTGTACAGTGCGTCAGTCAGTTATCAGTGACTTGACTTGATGTCTTAAATGAGGAAGAGGCTTAACAAATTGAATAAACATATCGTAGAGATTTACAATTTATTGATGAAAATATAAACACATCGAAGAATGCGTTTTTGCATTGCGGGTACTAGTCCAGGCAATGAATGCTCAAAAAGTTTATAGAAGGAAAAGTTAGGAAGACAATTTTTGATCCCGCGGATCTCTTTAGGGTAGTAAGGTGGTGAACATATCGAAAGTCCCCATCTCTACCCACTTTGCTGAGGGGGTGGTGGTGGTGGTGGTTCAAAAGTACAATTTTTTGGTTTCTTGCATATAACTCGAAAACTATACATCTTACGGACATGACTGTACAATAAAACATTGAAGCTTACATGATTTCCTACAATATTCATTCCACGACTTTTTCTATACCTTCCATACTTTAAATAAAAAAAATTCAAAAATTTGATGAAAACCTGTTATTCCAACAATTACATACTTTCAAGACCGGATTTCTCGAAAACTGTTGGAAATATCACAAAACTCCACTCAACAAGAATTGTAGAGAATCTATCAAACTTAATTTAGAGCAGTTATCTTGGTTGAACGCATTGTTGCAAAGATATAAGCGTGGAAGCAAAAAGCTAAAGAATGCAACATTTAAATCACCCTCATCACTTCAAAAATTGGGTAGGGATGGGGACTTCTGATATGTTCTCCTCCTAACTAGTATCAACAACGCTGCAAAGTCAAAAATGTGTTCAAAACTCTCCTTCAAAATCATTTGTCAATTGGTCAATTGTTGCAAAACTGGAAATTTCATATTCAACACTAGATAAAGCTGCTGCAAAAGTCGTAGGGAAATGCGTAAAAGTGTGGAATATACATCAAATTGAGGAGAATTTGATGCTCTATGAGCTCACAATTAGCATGGATTTTCTACTTGGATTTTTTGCATATTTCAACTTTTTTCTCAAAAACTACTCACACTACAGCTTCCAGACTAGTTTAATTCAATTTTTCAGATATTTTTCCATATGAATCCAGGATAAGTTTCTCAAAAACTAGTCGTGTCAAAAACTAGTAATGTGTACCCCGACGTTTCTATTTTTTTTTTTAGTTTCTATGACTCGTACCGGTAAGTCATAACTGACTATCTAATAATTATCAATTCACTTTCTGTAATAATTGTTAACTATTCATGTATATTCCCTATGATTTTTAATACATATTTGCATGAAATACAAGGTACTATAATGCGCTCTTTTGAAAATATCTTAGTTGAATTACCGTGCGTTAATTCGTTGATCATCCAACATAGTTAGGCTACTGAAAAGTTTACTGACGCAAATGAATACAGCTTAGTTAGACTAATTATTATGAGTTGTGGAGCTCAATAACCTAATTTGAGGGGTCCTTGACAGTGAGACGGCCAATTCATTGATAGCATTGTGACCAAAAGTTCAAAAACACAATATAAAGTAAAAATTTGGACAAAAATAATGGAAGAATTTATTGCTCTTAAATAATGGAAGAATTTATTGCTCTTTGAATCTTTTCTCTATGGTAAAACCCCTCGAAATAATATTATAGACCCATGTAACTGTTAATGTAGTTTAGACGAACCGAAAGGTGTAAACATCTATTACAAAAGAAGAGTACCGGTACCTCATTAATATTTATTCTCAAGTGACTACATTGAGATTCACTTCCCGCTGTCAGTATTTCTTATAAATAACGTCAATACTTCCCATCCAACCATCAAATGCTGAGAGTTTAAAGTAGTAACCTTCACCTCATAGTTGTAATGATTGAGATCCAAAACAAGCTATTAAAAAATGTGGTTGCTACTAAACTCAAAAATCAATTTACAAATTTTAATTCATTAAATTTAATTCTGTTGACAAATTTTCATTTTTTAAATTAAGCTATCATAGATCCTCTCTAGAAACTCAGTATTTATAATAAATAAATATTTCTAGTAATTTCAGATTGATAAATTCATTGAAAAGCACAGACATTGGTCCTATTGTCAATATTTCCAATGCCAATTTGATAGTCAACGAAATAATATGTTTTAAAGAGAATCTGAAGGCAATTTGAAATAATAGAAAAATACAAACAGCTTCAATAAACATTGGCAGCTAAAATCGAACAACAGAAACAACAATATCATGTTACTTTGTTGACATTCTTCATCTGATTCGGGGGCGCATTACTATCCCCGTTTAGATAGCAATACGTCACAAAACCAAACAATATCAGTCATCAAATAACAAATAATTAACTTCAACATAAATTACTCAAGAAAGAAAAGCCCGTTGAACCCAAGTTTCGTCGATAGTAACCCATATAACCCATTTCATAATAATTTTGAATCCCCACTTTTGATTGACATTCTCGAATGAACCTTTGTTTCACTACACTGCACTTTCGTTGGTTTGTACGTTGCTTTATCGTCGGGGTTACAGTACCTTGTTTTTGGCGGTGAGCTTTTACCGGTTGAATTGGCTTGACGGCGACGTCCTCTTACGTCCCTAGACCTGTCGTCTGAACGGGTGTCTTGAAGCGGTGTTACATAAAGTTGCGGAACCAAAGGGGTGGTAGTACAAGAAGTTGGTTTGGGGACACACATGAACCGCTGTAAATAAATGTATTACAGCATTAATTTCTAACTCTTCCTACAATTCATCAAAAGCTAAAACAGGAGTTATCTATTGATTACAATTAATTAAATTCTTTCATTCTTTGAATCCTCATTTTATATAGATTTTTATCTTTAAACTACTGATTCTTTTTATCAGAATTAATGGATCTTTCTTCACAAATAATTCAAATTGAAATGATGCTAACTTATATGATATTTTTCGTTTGGTTTGCGAAATCAAATATAATTTTTCATATAGTAGCTCGGCTAGTATTGTTGGAAACTTGTGCGCCAGCCAACATTTATTTTATTTATTATTTATGAACTATAGGACGCAATCCAAGTGTAAATAACGGGCATTCGCCCAAAACTGCTCAGAACCTTAATTAAAAATGAACATTCCAGAGTTTATGATTTGATTTACCTACAAATACAAGTCCAAAAACTAGTATCAACTGAAATTATGAATTTATCACCTAATAAAACAAGACACTTTATAACACAATAAAAGAAAAAAATATTGAAAATTTCACTTTAAGGAAAGATAATGTTTGCCTTATAAGATTCATCTTGTGGAATTTTTACCTTTAATTAAATAAAATTAGTAAACACATAGAAAATAATTTAAATTGTATTAAAATTTGAACATTCATTAATATTAATTTCCTGGAAAAGAAAAACTTTCTTCTTCATCTATTAAGATTTCTATCATAAAAATTTTACTAAATCATTCGAAAGCATTAATGACATAAGAAAACAGAGTCTGAAAAATATAAATTAAAAATGTCATAAACTCAATATGAACAATTCTTAAAAGTTTCATTTCAATTTAAAGGCTATCTTCCTGACTTTCAGCAATACTCTACGATAATATATCTCCAGAAACAATAACTCAAATGTAACGTAACTGAAAACTTTCTATACTTCTTTAGAAAAAAATTATAAGTATCTTCCATCACTAATAAAATCAAAAGGATTATTCTCAATCAATATTATTAACTTGAAAAATAACAGGCTTTGTTGATAAATCTTTTGATTGAAGTTTCACTTAATTAATTTCCCTAAATTATATTTTAACCTTATTTTACGTACCTTAGCGGTTATTTGAAGAAACAATTATTCGTACATGATGAAGAAACACAATTAAACCTTTCAGGACATGGCACTACTAGTAAATTTAAACATTAATAAAAAATAAAACTAGCTCCTACATTAACTACTGAAATAAACTTATAAACCTGCCCAAAAAGGGGGAAACATAGTGACTACATCTTTACTCTCGTAGTGCTCCTAGCAAAGTGTCCTCCGGAACGTAATCTGGTCTCTCGACTGGGGAATCCCCACTACTGTATTTAGAAACAGGTCTCCTATTGGGCGAATGGAATCAATTTGACCAATCGTCGCGTGGCTTCTACAGCCTTTGGACCAAATAATAATTTTGAATCCCCACTTTTGATTGACATTCTCGAATGAACCTTTGTTTCACTACACTGCACTTTCGTTGGTCTGTACGTTGCTTTATCGTCGGGGTTACAGTACCTTGTTTTTGGCGGTGAGCTTTTACCGGTTGAATTTGGCTTGACGGCGACGTCCTCTTACGTCCCTAGACCTGTCGTCTGAACGGGTGTCTTGAAGCGGTGTTTACATAAGTTGCGGAACCAAAGGGGTGGTAGTACAAGAAGTTGGTTTGGGAACACACATGAACCGCTGTAAATAAATGTATTACAGCATTAATTTCTAACTCTTCCTACAATTCATCAAAAGCTAAAACAGGAGTTATCTATTGATTACAATTAATTAAATTCTTTCATTCTTTGAATCCTCATTTTATATAGATTTTTATCTTTAAACTACTGATTCTTTTTATCAGAATTAATGGATCTTTCTTCACAAATAATTCAAATTGAAATGATGCTAACTTATATGATATTTTTCGTTTGGTTTGCGAAATCAAATATAATTTTTCATATAGTAGCTCGGCTAGTATTGTTGGAAACTTGTGCGCCAGCCAACATTTATTTTATTTATTATTTATGAACTATAGGACGCAATCCAAGTGTAAATAACGGGCATTCGCCCAAAACTGCTCAGAACCTTAATTAAAAATGAACATTCCAGAGTTTATGATTTGATTTACCTACAAATACAAGTCCAAAAACTAGTATCAACTGAAATTATGAATTTATCACCTAATAAAACAAGACACTTTATAACACAATAAAAGAAAAAAATATTGAAAATTTCACTTTAAGGAAAGATAATGTTTGCCTTATAAGATTCATCTTGTGGAATTTTTACCTTTAATTAAATAAAATTAGTAAACACATAGAAAATAATTTAAATTGTATTAAAATTTGAACATTCATTAATATTAATTTCCTGGAAAAGAAAAACTTTCTTCTTCGTCTATTAAGATTTCTATCATAAAAAATTTACTAAATCATTCGAAAGCCTTAATGACATAAGAAAACAGAGTCTGAAAAATATAAATTAAAAATGTCATAAACTCAATATGAACAATTCTTAAA
This sequence comes from Nilaparvata lugens, assembly GCF_014356525.2. NCBI lineage: Eukaryota > Metazoa > Arthropoda > Insecta > Hemiptera > Delphacidae > Nilaparvata > Nilaparvata lugens. Next base: position 19,415 of record NW_024091267.1, on the reverse strand, counting down.
AGTTTCATTTCAATTTAAAGGCTATCTTCCTGACTTTCAGCAATACTCTACGATAATATATCTCCAGAAACAATAACTCAAATGTAACGTAACTGAAAACTTTCTATACTTCTGTAGAAAAAAATTATAAGTATCTTCCATCACTAATAAAATCAAAAGGATTATTCTCAATCAATATTATTAACTTGAAAAATAACAGGCTTTGTTGATAAATCTTTTGATTGAAGTTTCACTTAATTAATTTCCCTAAATTATATTTTAACCTTATTTTACGTACCTTAGCGGTTATTTGAAGAAACAATTATTCGTACATGATGAAGAAACACAATTAAACCTTTCAGGACATGGCACTACTAGTAAATTTAAACATTAATAAAAAATAAAACTAGCTCCTACATTAACTACTGAAATAAACTTATAAACCTGCCCAAAAAGGGGGAAACATAGTGACTACATCTTTACTCTCGTAGTGCTCCTAGCAAAGTGTCCTCCGGAACGTAATCTGGTCTCTCGACTGGGGAATCCCCACTACTGTATTTAGAAACAGGTCTCCTATTGGGCGAATGGAATCAATTTGACCAATCGTCGCGTGGCTTCTACAGCCTTTGGACCAAATAGTAACTGCAAAATCGGTAGTTTGTTATAATTTCAATGCTTGCTGTTTTCCAACTTATCGCATTTTATGTCGCGACAAGAAGGCTAAGTTTTAGAGATAATTCCATAATCTACATTCCTCGACGACTCGGAGCCACAATTTTTAAATATCTATCATGGGAAACTCGAAGTCATGGCCGTTCATAATAGAGAGAGAAAATAATTTATTTCGCTAACTCACTTACAATAATGGCTCTAGTCTATTGCGTATTAAATTTACTATTATAACTTGGGAAAAGGCCTGAATTAAGAGAGTGCCCGGCACACTCCCCTTCCTTCCGGTGTGAAACACGCAAAAAGAAATCTAATCAGGATATGTTACCATAGAGGCATTCTGTATGATTTGGAGAGTCGAATTTCTGGATTGATAGTAGGATCCAATTTGAAGCGGGCCCTCTTCAAAAGAAATCTCTTTAATCATTCCGAAATTCAGCAAAATGTATAACTAATTGAGATTTGTGGCAAGAGTCTTTAAAACTGTGGCAAGAGTCAGGACAAAACAATATGGACGTGTCCACCTTTTAAGTAGGTACTAAAGACGGACCGAGTATAATAATCTTGAATACTTCAATCACTTTATTGAGTCCCTGGTTATTTTCTTGGCAAACTCTAACAAGGGAAAACGTTTAAAAGACATCATAGTAGGGATGGGATAGGGACGAGCCATGTGTGAACGAGCAGGAGAGGAGTAGTGGTTATGAAGGTCAACAGCATCCAAACAGAGCACCTGTTGCCATCTAGCGGAGAATACTGGAAACAAATTCCTGGATTGCACCACTTTCAAAACATTCGGCCAGTTTGTCAGTTGCAAGAAAATCTCATCAGATGTCAAATGATGTCGCTTGAACGTCAGATTTTTTCATTGGTTCCATTGGGCAAAATCATTCAACTGCAATGAAATCTGATTGTACTTTCGTGTAGCTGGCCTTTACCTTCAAATATATTTTGCTCTGGGGTCTGGGGCCCAAGAGCCCCCAAAAGATACCATAATCAGATAAATGCCGCCTATACAAATCTGTTTGATTTTTCCTAAGGATGATCTAGATTAGACCTAGAGCCCACATGAGCTCTAAACTTGTGCGTTGTTAATGAGGCAGATGATTATGATGAGAGATTAGTGGACCCACAGCTTTAGGTGGGTTCCGAACCACAGGCGATTTTTAAAACTCATAACCAGTTAATCAGAAGAGTTCGGCTCACCCTTACAAATGGAGATTGGGCCCATTCGACAGCATATCAGCGCGACCACGACACCAAATCGCTTCCATTTTAATACAACTAGCCATTATCTTCAGATATCTCTAAAGTCTGGGGCCCAGGAGAGGAGTATCACTGAAATATTTTAATGTGCTATCTCAGTAATATGGGAAAGACAAAGAAGTAGCATGAAGTATACATAAGTACGGTACTAACAAAATCAAATCAAATCAAATTTTATTCACAATTTCAAAAAAAAACAATTTAGGGTCCTGCCAAACCTGTAGGTTTTTCGGCGGGTGCCCAATCACAAAAACAATATTAAGAACATAATTAGGTAAGTTTACTAGGAATTTTTATGACATTCGAAGTTCGAAATAAATAAAGAAAAAGACAATATGCAATGTAATAAAAACAGGAAAGTATAAACTAAAAGATAACTTTACAAAGTTTGTTGAATAAGAAAAATCAACTGAAAAGTATGAAAAAGAAGAAGAAAAATAGAAAGAAGGATTGTTTCACACTATCTTGATAAAACATTTCATCGCTGAGATACCATAATCAGATAAAACAAAGATACTGGAAAGACTACATTACATAAAATGTAAACACATGCACTATTTATTGTTTCTCTTTTGAGGTATTTTACTTCATTTAAATAATAAAGACCACAGTCCTCTATTTTTTAAATATTTTATAGGTTATGTAGAATAGAATTTTGAAAATATACTAATTGATAAAATTGACTAAGGCACCTTTATTTTGAATTTAGAAAAATTGGAAAGACAAAGAAGTACTGTATTGAAATGTTATACAAACAGTAGTTGATAACATCTAATGAGGAATCAGACAGAACAGAATTTTTTCGAGTAACACTTCGATCAGTTGCGTTTAAGTTAACTCAAATTTATGTTTATTAAATCTACAAGTGAAAGCTTATTAATGACGTCATCGCAGGCCCGTATTTACACATTCAGGGACCCAAGGGCCATGCTCATTACTCATTCAAATACTCTGAATGAAAAAAAGACTGCTTGTTGGTATTTAAACAGTCTATTTGAATTTAACATAGAATTCGAAACAAATTTTATCAAACAATTCCTGAATATCTTGGAGCTGATTTAGTTTTTATAAATGGTACCAAAGAATGTACTAGTATATAAAAAATGGTAAGGAACACTTACAAATGGAAATGCCATGAAAAGTGCCTCCTTTTTTTGTGCGTGGTTTACATTCAACTAGCACAATCGTCGATTACATCTTTGAAATCAATACCTTAGTCTTTATTGGGCGGGGGCCCAAGCGGCCCACGCGTAATAACGGTACTTAGCTATCGCATTGCCTACTTTGCTCATTGTTCATCATGGTATTGGTTTTGTTAGATGACATCACTTAAACGCGGTTAAAATGATAGAAGTAGTACCAGTACGTGCAACGAGGAGTTGATGTAAAACTTGTTCATAAAAACCTGTTAAATTTTAAACGTGATTAAATAACACGAAAACCACTCAGAGAAGCCTTCTCTGATTGGTTCTCGTGTCATTTAATCATTATAAAAATTTAAAAGGCTACTCGCTACTCCTGTGCAACCAAGCCTACAATCAATGCCACAAATCTCTTAATCATTTCATTGATACCTATTTATAATGTTTTATCTATGAATAGGTTATAGAACGTGAACAAAATGAAATGATAACCACAATATGATCAAAAATTTTATTGGAAAATATAATGAGCAGAAGTCAAAGTTACTGGAAATAATACATTGAAGTTATCACATTTTTCTTTCCACTTATCACCGACATGACAATCGAACAAACCCTACAACATAATTTATAGTAATATGGATCAAATAACACATACGTGTTGATATTCATCAATTACATTTTTTCATGGACCGCACCATCATCACCTAATAACATAATATAACTAAATAACAATACAAACAATTATAAATTCTTAATTAATGGAAGCTGTCGCTCATTTCTGCAAAGTTTATTTGAATTTTATGTTCTAAATATTATGGTTATTTAGTTTATATAGACAATTTTCGTACATGAGAAAGTTTTATGAAAGAAAAAACTTTATTTTTTCTAAACTAATGAGCTTTAGAAATAATCCGTTGAAACAAAATAGCAAATTTCTTCTTGCTGACAAGGATGTAGAAATAGAATTACCTAGCAGCAACATATTTGGTTGCTTCATTCTTCAACAAATTCAAAAATTTTATATGATAAACACAAATTATGAAACCTTTTATGAAAAACAGAGAAAATTGTGCTACAGGAATATTCTTTGAAATCATATTCTGCAGTAAAACTTTTGACTTCAAGACCAAATGGAAAGTGATATCATTATAGACCATGGAAATAAAATCCCAGTGCTCAATGAAGTGCTTAATGAAGGAAATGATTTTCCTTTGGAAAATTAAGCACTGAAATATGGCAATATGAGTCATGAGAAAACAATGTTAAACTCAGCTCAATTTATAAATTCATGTATTAAAAATGAGGATTCTGGGTTGAAAATTATCAGAATTAAGTCTCTTCAATGTAGAGTAATAAATTAGAATTTTTAATAAAATAGTATCTAATACAGGGGTAATGGGCTAAAATAATTGGGAGATGAGGGTTACAGAGGTGGCGGTCAACATCACCAATTTGTAACAATACCTTTAATAACAATAAAAATGAGGAAACCCCAGTAAGGGGTGGTGCATACAGTGGTAATAGGGGTGGTAAATTAAATTAGAAATTCATGGATAAAGAGTTGATTCATTTCAAAATATGAAAGAGTGTTTATATTACTTGGATCTTGCCAAGTACTTGTTCAATTCTTCTATTTGAGTAAAATTGTGCGTTTGAGTTTAAATGTGCTGGGCGCACAGACAGCTTCGTCGATCTCCCTTGACATGTCACATGAGCTACTTTCTCCAAATGGGTTTGTCATTTTTCATGGGGTCATTGAATTCTGAGCATTTCAAAACAGAATTTTCTTTAATGTGAAGATCTCTTACAAATTATAAGAATAACCTTCCCCTTTCCAGACAGACCCCATCATTGAGAAAATGCGCTCGGCTGGAGCCCTAGTACCAGACATACACATGGCAAATTTCAATATTTTATCAAGCTAGGTATATGCATGGAAAAAATTATATGTGAATATTGTGTTGCAAACATTGCTCAGTAAATTTTTCAGTTGGCATATTTCTAGAGCTCCACTATCAGTGAGGAATACTCTCAGCTTCAAAGAGATTGAGCGCTCTATGCAGAATGCCCACAATAAACATAATCCCCAAACGCCAAACACATTGGCTGAGATGGGTGCTGCAATTGATTTCTGGAGGAATAAATTTGGTCTTTTGAATGGCGAGATTTTCTATTTAGGGAAATTTGGGGATGGAGGTGACGAATGTTTAGGGGCCGATAATCATATCGGCCATCACCAAGATTTTCAGGATACAAACTGGCACATGGACGGCACATTCAAATGCCGACCAAAATCGCCTGAATTCGCCCAATTATATGTTGTCATGGCAACATCGTATGGCAGAGTGAGTAATATTTTTACTTAAATGTATAAAGTAATGGCCTAGAACCCGTTATGTTGGAATTCTTTTGGCAAGGCATTCTTTTATATATATCGTTTGCTTTCTACCAATGAATTATGAGATTTTGAGCACAATCGATTCAATCAATTTCAGCTGCTGCTAAAGAAAAAATCTGGTAGGAGTATTATTACTCCAATGCTATTGAGATTCATCAATTTTGAATTCGATCATCAATTCACTTGAAATTTCTATAAATTGAGAAATAATAATGCAGGAATATAATATTGGAAGTAACAATTCAATAAATTATACTCACTGATCGATAAATATACTATTGATGTATGGTGTGTTTTTTTAATATGCCTTATTGAACTTCTATTATTGACATAGATACTTTTCTAGGCATATCCAATATTGCTTGGTCGTTGATGAAGGCGCGTTCATCAACGTATCATATGCGATGAAGGCATATGATGTCCTCTTGGAAAAAGTGAAAAAACATTTTCCAAAGATCAAGCCAAAAGTCGTCATGATTGACTATGAGAAGCGTATGAGGGAGAAAATATCCTGAAAGTGAACACCGAGGCTGCTGGTTTCACTTCAGCCAAGTAAGTTTTATTAAAAAACCGCTTTTACATTTTGCTCATATTGTATTTTTTTAATATGCCTTATTGGACGTCTATTATTGACATCGATGCCTTTCTAGGCATATCCAATTGTTTGGGCGTTGATGAAGTCGCGTTCATCAAAGGCATATGATGTCCTCTTGGAAGAAGTGAAAAACATTTTCCAAAGAGGCCAAAAATCTTCATGATTGCCTGAGAAAGCGATAAAGAAGCCATTGAGGTAGGAAATATAATGAAAGCTTAACACTGGGGCTGCTTGTTTCACTTCAGCCAGGTAGGTAAGTTTTATTGAAAACCCGCTTTTACATTTTGCTCATATTGTATTTGCAACTGGAATATATCATGAAGTTGCATTTCTTATTATAAATTGATCCTAAGAGAAATTCCCTGAAGCTTATTTACTCTTACATTAGCACCTATACTATGCAAATTTAGATTACGATAATTTTTTTATTGCGGATGATGCCCACATGAGCTTCTTGCTAGTGCGTGGTGATGGAGAGTGTGTTGGCTAATTGATGAGATGATCAATCGAACATGCCATAGGCGGGATTCGAACCCACGAACCAGGCTGTGCTAGCAGACCGAAGCATGTAACACTCCGTACCACTAGAATAACTTTCCTGTTTCATCTACAATTATTTAAACTTCAGAAAAATTGGAGTAGCAACAATAAATTATTCATTCAACTCCAAACCCAAAATATTGACAGTTAACACGTTCACAGAATGAATTATTAAGTATAGACTCAGAAAAATTGATCTAGTATTATTAGAGTAAGTTATGAAAAATTTAATTTTTTAGAAAATTTGAATTCCAGAGATTTAAATATCTCTAGACAGCAGAGTCGGCGCAGTTGTGTGCCTAAGAAGATAATTTTGAATAAAATTTAGAATTTAGAAATAGGCCGACACATCTAGAAAATACCTGAGTCTATACCTAATTCATGCAGGTGAACGGGCTAGAGTCAAGAAAACTTCAATTAATCTTGCCATGCCTGATTTAATAGGTTTATACTATAGAATAACACTACAATTTGAAATAATAGAAAAATACAAACAGCTTCAATAAACATTGGCAGCTAAAATCGAACAACAGAAACAACAATATCATGTTACTTTGTTGACATTCTTCATCTGATTCGGGGGCGCATTACTATCCCCGTTTAGATAGCAATACGTCACAAAACCAAACAAGATCAGTCATAAAATAACCAATCAATTTCAACATGAAATTACTCAAGAAAGAAAAGCCCGTTGAACCCAAGTTTCGTCGATAGTAACCCATATAACCCATTTCATAATAATTTTGAATCCCCACTTTTGATTGACATTCTCGAATGAACCTTTGTTTCACTACACTGCACTTTCGTTGGTTTGTACGTTGCTTTATCGTCGGGGTTACAGTACCTTGTTTTTGGCGGTGAGCTTTTACCGGTTGAATTTGGCTTGACGGCGACGTCCTCTTACGTCCCTAGACCTGTCGTCTGAACGGGTGTCTTGAAGCGGTTTTACATAAAGTTGCGGAACCAAAGGGGTGGTAGTACAAGAAGTTGGTTTGGGGACACACATGAACCGCTGTAAATAAATGTATTACAGCATTAATTTCTAACTCTTCCTACAATTCATCAAAAGCTAAAACAGGAGTTATCTATTGATTACAATTAATTAAATTCTTTCATTCTTTGAATCCTCATTTTATATAGATTTTTATCTTTAAACTACTGATTCTTTTTATCAGAATTAATGGATCTTTCTTCACAAATAATTCAAATTGAAATGATGCTAACTTATATGATATTTTTCGTTTGGTTTGCGAAATCAAATATAATTTTTCATATAGTAGCTCGGCTAGTATTGTTGGAAACTTGTGCGCCAGCCAACATTTATTTTATTTATTATTTATGAACTATAGGACGCAATCCAAGTGTAAATAACGGGCATTCGCCCAAAACTGCTCAGAACCTTAATTAAAAATGAACATTCCAGAGTTTATGATTTGATTTACCTACAAATACAAGTCCAAAACTAGTATCAACTGAAATTATGAATTTATCACCTAATAAAACAAGACACTTTATAACACAATAAAAGAAAAAAATATTGAAAATTTCACTTTAAGGAAAGATAATGTTTGCCTTATAAGATTCACCTTTAATTAAATAAAATTAGTAGACACATAGAAAATAATTTAAATTGTATTAAATTTGAACATTCATTAATATTAATTTCCTGGAGAAGAAAAACTTTCTTCTTCATCTATTAAGATTTCTATCATAAAAAATTTACTAAATCATTCAAAAGCCTTAATGACATAAGAAAACAGAGTCTGAAAAATATAAATTAAAAAATGTCATAAACTCAATATGAACAATTCTTAAAAGTTTCATTCCAATTTAAAGGCTATCTTCCTGACTTTCAGCAATACTCTACGATAATATATCTCCAGGAACAATAACTCAAATGTAACGTAACTGAAAACTTTCTATACTTCTGTAGAAAAAAATTATAAGTATCTTCCATCACTAATAAAATCAAAAGGATTATTCTCAATCAATATTATTAACTTGAAAAATAACAGGCTTTGTTGATAAAATCTTTTGATTGAAGTTTCACTTAAATCATTTACATAATAATAATATATTCACATTCAATCATTACTGTATTTATTCTACAATGAGGAAATTCTTGAGAGTTTGACATACAGTAAGTTCCGATTTTCACCACTTGAGTCGCTCTTTAATTCTTTGACTGTTCATACACAAGTAACGAAATTCAGATGGCCGTAGCCGTCAGACTAGAGACTACACAATCGAACACAACACAGAAGCACAATCAAATAACCTTCAAAATTTATAAACATCAGTAATAATTCATTACAATATTTTTTATAATCTTAAACCTATCAACATATTACATTTTACATACAATACTTTCTTTCTATTTTCCATATTAAAATCAATCTAGCCTATTGGAATTTTTATTTTTATGTTTCCTTTTCTTCTCTGTTCACTAACTTTAGTATGCTACTAACTTTACATATTTATAACTTGACTACTTACTAACCTGACTAAATTTTAACACACTAACACATAATAAAATCACTTGGAAAAAGATGTTTTATCCTATTCAGCTATTCTTATAAAGAAATCTTTCAATTTTGTTCTCAATTCGCTTTTTCCTTGCAAATTCCTCAACTCAGGTGGCAGACAATTCAGCAGGTAAGGAATTCTAAATTTTGATAATCTCTTACCATAGTTATTATTATATCTTTGCGGTCTAAATGCCCTATTTCTTAAACCATAACCTATCTCATTAACTTCCCTGAATTCATTTTTAAAATAATTTCTGGACAGGTCAGTATATTTAGCAAGAGCTTCCATTGACATGATACCCAACAAGTGAATCTCAATTCCATTGAACAAAGTTTGCGTTATTCTCCTAACTACATCATAGACAGGCTGCTTCAAATAACTTGGTGCCAAACTATGCAATGTTATTCCATAAAATATTACACCTTGTATCATGGAAAAATAGACTATTCTTTTAGTACTAATTGGAAAGCACCTGCTAATTCTAGAGCACTTATACAGAGCAGCCTTCATAATTTTCAAAATTCTATCATTATGTGAACCAAATCGCATGTCTGCATCAAAAAACACTCCCAAATGTTTAATACTTTCATTGAACTCTAATTGTTGACATGTACAATCATTTCTCAACCTATCTCTAAGACAATTTACCTTATGGCATATTAACCTATGGTTGTGTATATTGATATTGATTCTATGATTTCTAAATATAATAACTTTAGTTTTTTTTGAATTTATCTTGATAGCATTATTGAAAAAATACTTATTCGCTAAGTTCAAGTCTTCCTGCATGTATCTCATACCTATATTCAGATCAGTGTGTACCATATATAGAATATTATCATCTGCATACTGCAGTAATTTGCTTCTGAATTTGAGACTTGCTAAATCGTTCACATACAAATTGAATAAAACAGGAGATAAAATGCTGCCCTGAATCAATCCACATATTTGATTATAATCTGTACTAACATATTCACCTATGTTTACATGAATTTTTCTTTCTACAAAGTAATTTTCAAACACCTTCAGCAAATTCCCACCAATGCCTATTTTTTTTATTTTTTGCAGCATTATTTCATAATTCACTAGATCATACGCTTTTGTTAGGTCTGTTGCTACTGTTATGACAAATTTATTATCATCTAAGGCCTCAAAGATATCGTCTGTCATTTTCTCTAACAAATCTATTGTTGATTTTTTTGAAACAAAACCGTATTGTGCCTCATTTATTATATTATGTCTAGTCAAGTATTGATTCAATTGCATACTAATAAAGTGTTCCAGGATTTTCATGACTACTGAAATCGATCCTATTGGCCTATAAGAATCCACACTTTTCTTTACCCCGTTTTTGTAGATAGGTCTGAGATACGTTACTTTTAAGCTTTGAGGTATCTTCCCTGTTTCAATTATTCGATTAAATAGATGCATAAGTACCAGCTTTAGATAGAAAATATTATTTACTATATCTAGTGATCTGATCTTATCAGGACCAGCAGATGATCTGTTGTTAAGTTTACCAATAATACTATAGAGGTGTTGTTCTTTCATTTTTTGAAAATACATACTCATCTTATTACCTATTGTGTAGTTCCCTTCTGTTAAGTTCAAGGTCAAATCAAAATGTTGTCCATTCATCTCTGTTGTAATTTCTTCTATTTTTTCTTTAAAGCTCCTTTTAAATCTCTCTGTTAAGTTCATTATTTGATTATTTTCATTTAAATTAAAATTAGCCTTAATTGATTGTTTTAGAGCTGGTCTTTTCTTCTTGTTAACAAATTGATTTATGATTTCCCAAGTTTTCTTCGTGTTATTAAAGTTATTGTTAAACACTCTAAAATAATAATTCATTTTTTCCTTTCTAATCAAGTCAGTCAACTTGTTTCTAATAATTTTAAATTGATTTCTCAGATCTATATTATATTTGTCTCTCTTAACCATTTTCCAAACCTCATTTTTTCTTTCTATCATTCGCTTTATACTATCATTGAACCAGGGATTATGTATATTATTTGCTCTTAACTTGACCTTTATTATACTCCTATCATAAATGCTATGGAACCTCCTAACTAGCTCGTTATAAATCTCTGATGGTTCTCTTAAATCTAATATTGGCCACCAATTTTCAGCTCGAATCAATTCATTAACCTTCCTTGTTAATATAATAGCTTTATGTTCATCTTCTATAGAACATTGATCTTCATCTGTGTGGTTTTTCAGTAATTTAACTCCTGTCCAATAGTGATCTGCAACCTTGCTTTCAATTAAAAAGGAAATATAGGAGCTACTTTCGTCTACCTTTAAATTAACGTGATCCAAACAAGTTGATACCAATGTATTATTATAGATTTCTTCTCTTGTTGGTTTTTGGATACTGTTATATAGGCCATGAGAGTATAACACATTTATATAATTGTTTGCCCCGTACATGTTTGTTAGGTAACATATGTTGATATCTCCCACTATGACGATGTTTTTTTCATTTTTTATTATTTCAGATGATAAAAAACTGTCTAGTTCCTCATTGAAAAGATTCACATTTAGATTAGGAGGTCTGTATATTGCTATTAGTATTACAGTCTTACTTCTACCACAGAGTTTCATAGCAACCAGTTCAGCCGATTCAAATTCTATATTATATTGTTCTACTTCATACCATTGTTTATAGAAAATTCCTATTCCACCACCCCCTCTTCCATCCGACCTACATTTCATTAAATTCACAAATCCTGGAATTCCATACAAATTGATTTCTTCATTTTTAATATTAATTTCGCTAAGAACTAAAACATCTATCTCATTAATTATATCATTACTTTCTGCTCTCAAAAAATCCCAATTCTTCCTCAATGATCTAATGTTAATGCTAACAATATTCACTTCATTAATTGATTCTCTTTTTTTAAAAACTCTCTAGATTGACTTAAATTTTGAAACACTCTGAAATCCTCATCATTATTTAAATCATCGTTATTTAATTGAATAATCTTATCTACCGAATCTACTTACAATATTATATTTTTTCTATTTTACCAATTTCTACTGTTTTTAAATTGAAATAAGAACAATATACTATTTATTAATGATAATATGCAATTAATATTTATGTAGGCTGTAAAAAAAACATAATAACAGTATCCTACAATCACAGAACGATAATAATACTAAGAATAATGTATAGAAATTTCTTTGTTTCCAGATATTAGTGAAAATAATCTTATTAGATTACTTGATGATAATTTGACTGTAAAAAATAGATAATTTATTTGGCCAATGATCATTAAGTGTTATTTAAATCATTTTATCTAAATCTTCTAGCTTTATAATCCTAATACCTTTGGAAAGTTCATCCTTTCTGACCATGATTCTGTCACCGTTCATCCAAACATATTTATAATTTTTCTTTTTACTAATCTCCTTTACCTTCATCATCAGTGTGTTGAAATAGGGCGTCAGGTGATCATTGAAGTATATTGCCTTCTTGGGAAGATCGGGGTTAATTAATCCAGTATCCGGCTTACGTTTCCTTGCTGCTTTGATGATTCTATCCCTGACCGCTCTCGAGTTTAGTTGCAGAATAGCAGGACTATGGTTTTCATTTTTTGATGGCAATCGGTGAGTTGAGATATCTTGCGTTCTTATATCTATTTCCATTTTTCCCAGTAAAGTAGTGATGCTCTGAGCTAGATCTTCATTTTTTTTGAAGGGTATACCTGAAATGATGATGTTCCTCGATCTTGCATACTGCCGCTCACACTCCACTGTTATTTTCAAGTCTTCCAACTCTTTTCTTAGCGCTGCCGAATCCCCTTGAATCACTTCGATGTCTTTCCTCATTTCTCCTACTTTCTCTTCGACATTCTTGATCATCGTCATCATTTCATCCATTTTCTCATTGATCACTTTTTCTTGTTTTGCAAACAGTTTTTCCATCATGGATTTAAGCGCGATGTAAGTGGGTTCTGTAGGTTCATCTTCGACGCTATTTAATCTGCTCCTATTAGATCTGCATTTTGAACATTCCCATTCTCCTTTTTTCTGACTACCTTTTGCTTTCCAAGTATTTTTAGAGACTCCAGAACAGCCATAGTGAAGACCGGATTGACATCTGCTGCAGACAATGTAGTCGTTATCAATCGGTAAATCATTATCACAAACTGAGCAATTCATTGTTCCTCCTTGTATAAAATTCAATTCAATCAAAATAAATTACGTGAATGGATTCAATTCAGGTATTCAATTCTCACTTTTCTAACCTCAAATTGCGATTTCAGTACAGACCGATTTTCATTTCACCACATCTCCTGCAGCCACTTCTTATCACTCCTATCACTTTTAATCACTATTTAGCCAAGATAAAAACTAAAACATATTAATTAAACTATTTTTATTAATTATTAATCGATAGTTCATCCATACTTTGAAAACCACGTTTGGATTCTGGCACTGCTTCCTTGATAATGATAATAATAATAATAATAATAATAATAATATAATAATAATAATATAATAATAATAATAATATAATAATGCTATTATCATTAGTACAAAGCTATGCCAAAGTTATAAAATCAGAATAATTTGTTATTATGACAAAACAATAATAATAAATGAATAGACTCATATAATAGAACAGGAACCCCAGCAATAATAAAATTCATCATGGCAATATATTCAATACCCTCTAGAATATTATATAAAGAAATGATAATTTGGCCGAGGATAATGATGACAAGGAGGAGGAGGAGGGTGAAGGAGTAGAAGGAGGAGGAGGAGTAGGCGTAGGAGAAGGAGCTGTGTGGTTGTAGAGGGGTTGGTGAGGTGGATAGGATGATGAGGAGACGATGACGAAAGGAGAAGGTGAAAACGATGACGTCATAATCAGTGAGTCGCCAGTTAGCGACTTCCAAAGTTAGCCATTTCCAATTCTCCACAATTCTCTGGCCAGAATCAGCGGGTTCCAGAGTTAGCCAATCCTGTCTGTGACAGAATCAGTGAGTTCCTAGCCAGTCACTTCCACAACCACAGTTAGCCAAATTCCAGTTAGCGAATTCCGCGTTCCCGTTTTTTCCATTTTTGCAACTGCATCTTCCTAAAAGTTCTCTTTCCTTCCTCTCATTATTAAACCTATATTTTGGGCCATCTTCATATTGTAGCTTTTTCAGTCCAAAATATGCTTCTCCTCTCATTCTTTTAGCTGCAGAGACTTTCTCTCCAGTCCCTTGGATTTATATTTTCACCTTCCGACGTTTCTTTTTTTCTGAGCAAGTGTTGCCTTCACAATAGTATCTTCTAGAACTCTTGGAGCTGGAGATCTTCGTCACTGGAGCTCAACTAGGCAGATAATTATCGGAATCAGAAGAATATAAACGTCATTTATGCTATCATCAGTCTGTTTCAAATATCCTGAATTTTTCCCTTCCTCGTGTCTTCTTTTCTCGACTAGGTCTAGCAGTAGGTAGTTCCTCTTTCTTGGATGGAAAATACTAGGTATTTCAACTGCTTGTTCGTTGATTTCCTCTATAGCAAAAAGTGGTAGATTGTCGACTTCTAGTAGAATAGCATCCCCAGCAACAGGTAGGATCAACTCATCTGCAACAATAAGAACAATAATCATTCTATTTAATAGGTGAAGAATTGACAGCTCAAATTATTAACTTTTTATAAAATTATTATTCAGATAGGGTTACCCCTGCAACAGTAGAAAACCCAGTAGAATGGAAGTTGAAAAGTTATTTATTGGATAAGACATAGCCTACTATTTTCCAAAATTCATGCTTGAAGTTAGCTTGAGTATAATAATTATTTTATTGAGGATGCTTCTGGTTGATGAAGCCTAAGTTGGAGTTCTTGCCCGGCAATGATTTCAGAATTTTTCAAATCAACAAACATACTTTGTGGCTCCATGTTTTCAGGTAATATTAAAATTGATAAAATGTAGCTTAGCCCACTATAATAGTTGAATTAACATGGATATCATTTGACAGCATTTAATGAATGGGCAGACTTTTGATTTGAGTTTGAATTATCAATAATGTGGTGACTATTCAAATATTGGATGAGTTGGCCAAATTAAAAAAAACTGGAGCAGGCACAGATTTATTGGAAGTTGGAAAAAGAAGATACATAATCATAATCCAAAATTACAGTTATTGAACAATTTATTGAAAATAGACTTACTTTGTTCTGAGTTATCAGGAACGTCGTCTAGCTTTGGTTCATCCACATCACATAGAGCTGTTTCGCCATCACATAGAGCTGCTACCCCTGCAACAGAAACAATAATAATCTCATTAACATTGAATAACTTTATATAATAAAGTGAAGAAAAATTACATGATGTAGATCCATCTTTTCACTTGTTTGAATTATACAAAATTGGATGGGTATTGAAAAGTGACCACCACCCCACTTTGATGATGAACTACACCCGTTTAAAATAGCGATTAGCACAAAAAGTTAGTAAATGTATTGATTCAGATTAACGAAATGATTCAGTAAATCGGCATCTTCTTATTCGATTTCCATTGGTGTCTAGAATAGAACCCTTTTTATTAATTGCCTTTATCAAGTCAGCTTGAAGTTGATAATTTGGTTGAAGGAGTCAAAAGTAAGTTCTAGTCCTCAGGGTATAATTGTCCTTGACAGGTACCTAGGCCTACCATGGTAACAAGTCTACCTACATAGCCTACTGTGCTCTAGTGCAGGATATAGGCCTAGTCAAAAGTTAATATATAAAATCTGATTTTATGCTACAAGCTTACTGATGTTAAAAAATGAGATCATTGAAAACATTAAGAATGATAACTTACCTTGGTCTAACATTGGATTGCCAACATTGTGGTTGTCATTTACAGCAGGTAAGCTCAGCACATTCAAAGCAGGTTGACTTGCAAGTATTTTTTCAGCTAACTCTACCATCAGTTTTCCTCTATGCATCATTTCTGAACATTTAAGTAGTAATAATTACTACATCATTAATTATTAATGATGTTCCAGAAGTCGTATGTCTAAGAAATGCACATTTTAGGTAAAAAACCCAGATTCAAACATACGATATTTTGATATTAAGATAAATTATTGGATTTTGTGACATATAATCATACTTAGTTTAATATTCAAATTCCTAGTGCAATTTATATTGTTTAAATATTGCAGTAAACTACGGAAAGTTCTAAAAAATGAATTTTCATCTCTTTAGGAGTACTTGCAAACATAACCAAAAATGGCCTTCAATGTTTAACAAGAAAAGTACTTGTGCAATACATTAAATTGCTATGACTATTTGGTAAATGTGTGAAATATACTCATTTGAACTCTTTTATCATTTTATGAACAGAAAAAGAACTGTCTTTCTTGATATCTAACAGAAAAGGAACAAAAATTCAGCTTACCTCCACTTTCGATCTTTTGAGACATATGACATCTTGCAATAACACAAAAACTTGTAGAAAACATACGACTTTTAAACAATCTGTTATATTAACCTTCAGAACAGCTGTTGACATAAGACATTTTAATAGTGCATGTGGGACCAAAAATGCCACATTTTAGGCAACAAAACAAAAAACCGATTTTTTGACATATGACCTTTTGCAATTACAGGGACCTCTTCAAGTAGTAGTTTCAATTCTTGTAGGTCCTTGAATTTTCTTTCCTTTATTGGGACTGGCTTTCTGTATAATGGTTTTATTTCATTGAAGACATCAGATTTTGGTCTTCTAGGAAGCTCTGTCCAATCTTCATTGTACTCCAATTTGTACCAAATACGACCTTCTGTTATGTATTTCAAGCATCTCAAATCGGTTACATAAGGATCATCTTTCCTGTGTCCTGGTCAACTATTACTTTTGTAATAGTCATCAGAATAGTTGAAGAAGTCTCTATAAGTCAGACTCTCGACAGTATAAGGACTTGGTTCGATTCGTGCTTCTTTCATGTCCCTTATATAGTCACCTGGTACAAATGGTCATGCCTTTTCACTTCTTTTCAATGTGCTGTGCATACTATCAACCTCCATTTGTGTATGGCCTACCTCAGATATTTTTGGTATACTGTTACTTGTTTCTTGATGGCAAAGTACAGAAGAGCATTTGACACTGTTTCACACCGATTTTGATAGGTACAGCCATCACTCCAAATTAATATGTCAGTGATGTCTGGTTTTTCCTCCAACTCTTTAGTTAAAAACCTTACCAACATAGAAGCAAAAACATCAGAATCCAATGACCATTGCCTTCATGCCAGATGTAGCATGTTACATCTCGGTTTGCAAGATTAAAAATGGAATAGTTATGTACCTTAAGTTTTGTAGTATGATGAAGATGCTTTTATGTCTGGGCAAGTTAGTACTTTTTGCACATCAACTGCATACACCATCATTTTATATGTTTCTTCAGCCTTCTTCTTGTCACTTTCTTTCTCATTCCTTGCTCCTTCTTTCCTACTTTGGTGTTTTTTGTACTCTTCATCTGAAACCTCTCCTAATTTATGTTTTATGCATGTTTCACATTGGTCTTTTTTGGGGATATAAAACCCTATATTCTTTGATACAAAAACCATGTGGAATAGAGCCCTTGAGGCTGGTTCTAAATTTTTCTCCTGGCATGAACGCTTGTATTCTCTGTACAATTGAAGTTTACTTTCCCACAATGGCTCCAGATACTGCTTTGTAGTGTTGGCTCGACAGTAGTGAGATTCCATCTTAGGAAGTGAATCAAAAAATTTCTCTATTCCACCCCTCTTTTCAGCATCTTTTTCTGATTGCTCTACATTAGTATTCAAAGCATTCTCATTCTTGGGCTGAGGATCATCTTGGTTGTTTCTGGTGGTACTGGTTGGTCCAGTACCCCTTTCAGTACCCAAGATCTGACAGATTTTTCACCCAGACAAAATGTATTTAGAAACCATCTTCTGGCAGACTTTGAATTTTTCATCACCTACTTTGAGGTGGTATTGGAATGACACATTTTTGCGTGCATCCTCAATGTCAGTGTCTCTACGCCGCCATTTTGGTTCAGATTTATCCACCAATGATACAACAACAGCTCGCTTTGTTTCCCAATATTATCTATATTTTCCAGAAATTTGTAAAAAGTTTAATTCTATCCTGATCTGTTGTTTTGTCACACTTGAAGTTTTTCTTATTTTTGCAACTGCATCGATCTTTGAGCTCTTTTCTCTTCCTTTCATTATTATACTTGTATTTTGGGCCATCTTCATTCTGTAGCTTTTTCAATCCAAAATAGGCTTTCTCTTTTTCTTCTTTTAGCTGCAGAGACATTCCTCTCCCAGTCTTTGGATTTTATATTTTCCCCTTTTCGACATTTATTTTTTTCTGATGGCCTATGTGAAGTTCCACTTGACCAGGATTGTCCTCAACTATAGCATCCCCTTCTTCAACGGCTCTTGAAGCTGGGCCTTGCCCATGGAACACACCAAAGCCAGACTCTTCATCACTGGAGCTCCAACTAGGAAGATAATTATCTGAATCAGAAGAAGATAAAGGATCGTTTATGCTATCACCAGTCTGTTTTAAAATATCCTGAATTTTTTCCCTCCCTCTTGTCTTCTTTTCTCGACTAGGTCTAACAGATAGTTCCTCTTTCTTGGATGATAAAATGGGTATTTCAACTGCTTGTTTGTTGATTTCCTCCACAGCAAAAAGTGGTAGATTGATATCTTGAACTTGTAGCAGAATAGCACCCTCGGCAACAGGAAGGTACAACTCATCTGCAACAATGAGAACAATTCATCCAGCATTAGAGATTTAGCAGCTTACAAATGTATAAGATAGGATTACCTCTGCAACAGTAAAAATACCTTGAAAATGAAATTTGCTTAAATAAGACATTCTAACTAATTTGCCTTTCAAAAGTCAGGCTTAAAGTTAATAACTTTTGTTATAGGATGCTTCTAGTTGATTAAGCCTTTAGCCTAAGCTAGAGTTCTAACCCAGGTATTATTGATTTTAGAAATCTTTGATACAACAAACATTCTGATCTCTTCAAACATTGGCTGAGTTGGTCAAGACTACAATCTAGAGCTGGAATAGATTCATTAGCAGTTAAATAGAGATACATTACATAATTCCAACTGACAGTTACTGTACAATTGAATTTGTTGACTGAAGGCCTACCTTGTTCTAAGTTATCAGGAACGTCTAGGTTTATTTCTTCCACAGCAGAAAGGACTTATCATTACTCATTAACTCTCTCTGGATATTTCATCCCTCGTTTTGCAATGATTTTTGTATGGCCAGGGTCATCGCTAATTTCGTTCGTAGTAATTAACA
>NW_024091266.1:0-22960 GCF_014356525.2 Nilaparvata lugens | reverse complement strand
TCCATTTCTTAAAAGAGGTAGGTGCTACTCGGGTCTAGTCTTTCTACAGCGTTTTTTGCTTGCGAACGAAGCTTATATAGTTTGGTATAGATTGCTGACTTCAGTCTCGTTGAATGTCTGTCGATGGCGTTTGTTTGTTATTCTAGTGAAGTCAATAATCGCTTGCAATCATGAAGCGCGGTAGACCTCGAATGTGAGTGAAGAGGAGGTATGTGAAACGATTTTTCTTTTCAAAGAAAGTGTTTTCAAAAACGGGAATGTGTATCTCCGTGTGACCCAGTCCTTTTGGAATATCCAAGTGTTTAGGAGGGCGAATGACTCCAAAGCGAGAATATTTTCATTCGCGAAAAAAACGTGCTAGATTAATGTGTGATAAGTGGGGTCTACAAGATGTTCCTGGAGGAGGAGATCAGCAGTTGGAAAAGACCGTGTGAGGAGAATTACAAATCACAGGCATCTGTGGAAGTTATGACAAACATGATTATCTATTCATCTTTCAAAACCTTAAGAAAATTTACACTTGATTAAAATCTATTATAAAATTTTGTGCCTAGAAAATTAGTAATAGCTCTCATTATCGACTCGTGCATGCAACCCGTGCTCCGCAAAGGTCTAATTGAAAACTTTACGTAATGGTAATATGGAAAACTGAAGATAGTCCTATAACCATTCTCAGTAAATGATAAATCAATATGCAAAGTTTCAAGTTAATCAGTTCAGTAGTTCATACGTGATGATTCGTTTATTTCTATCCATACAATTAAGCCGATTCTTACACACACTTAAAAACATGTTAAAATTCACTTGTAGGAACTTTTCACAAAATAGAATTACGCAAACGCCGCACGAATGAACTGATATTATATCCACTTATAATATTATTATCAATAATGTTCAATGAATTACTTAAACAATCATAGCCCACATGGAGTAATTACACTGTAGTTTTAATGTGAAGCGAACACATATATTTTTAGAAAGTGATATTATAAAGAATCAATACTTGCACAATACATATTGATTTGTTGGTTCCTTGAAGCCCAGTTTTTGGGATCCACATCACTCCTTCCCGGAAAATTATGAAAAGAGTAAATTTTGACAAAAATCACCCTTTTCTGACTCACAATATTTTAATGACAATGGAAATGAGTTCAATCGAACATTACACTAAAACAACATTTCGGTTGCTCAATGTTCGCAATGAGACATGAAACTCTAAATTATATTTGTTCGACTTTCCAAATGTTCCTCTTGTATGACATATTTATTGCTGTAAAATTTTATTCTTGTGACATGATCACAAGAAAGTATATAAATAGATTCGAGCATTGGTTCATTGAAAGTAATAAATATCAAAGTCATATCTCTTGCAGATGATGTAAATGGAGGTGATGGTTATACAGAAACTTTTGATATAACCCTGTCAGCTAAAGAATGGTTGGATATAGCTCCAAGGGATTGCTATTATAAGTGTAGAAGTGAACGATTAGTTTTGATTGCATAAAGGTATTTCAAATATTAATTAGTGTATCATATGTTATATAGTTTACGATTTCCATCCATTGCAAATTAGGATGATTTCTCTATTCTTTATGTTTGCATAATGTGAACGATTAGTTTCGATTGCATAAAGGTAGTTCAAATATTATTAGTGTATCATATGTTCATATAGTTTGCGATTTTCATCCATTGCAAAAAGGATGTTTTTCTATTCTTTCAGTTTGCAAAATGTGGAACGATTATTTTCGATTATATGAAGGTATTTTAAATATTAATTTGTGCATCTATGCACGAATAGTTTGCAATTTTCATCCATTGCAAATTAGGATGATTTTTCTATTCTTTATGTTTGCAAAATGTGAACGATTAGTTTCGATTGCATAAAGGTAGTCAATATAATTAGGGTATCATATGTCATATAGTTACGATTTCCATCATTGCAAATTAGGAGGATTTCTCTATTATTCTTTCTGTTTTCAAAATGTGACGATTAGTTTTGATTGCATAAAGGTAGTTCAAATATTAATAGTGTTCATATGTTCATATAGTTTACGATTTCCATCCATTGCAAATTAGGATGATTTCTCTATTCTTTATGTTTGCAAAATGTGAACGATTAGTTTCGATTGCATAAAGGTAGTTCAAATATTAATTAGTATATCTATGTTCATTAGTTTTACGATTTCCATCAATTGCAAATTAGGAGGATTTCTCTATTATTCTTTCTGTTTTCAAAATGTGAACGATTAGTTTTGATTGCATAAAGGTAGTTCAAATATTAATTAGTATCATATGTTCATATAGTTTACGATTTCATCCATTGCAAATTAGGATGATTTTTCTATTCTTTATGTTTGCAAAATGTGAAACGATAGTTTCGATTGCATAAAGGTAGTTCAAATTAATAGTGTATCATATGTTCATATAGTTTGCGATTTTCATCCATTGCAAATAAGGATGTTTTTCTATTCTTTCAGTTTGCAAAATGTGAACGATTATTTTCGATTATATGAAGGTATATTAAATATTAATTGTGCATCTTATGCACGAATAGTTTGCAATTTTCATCCATTGCAATTAGGATGATTTTTCTATTCTTTATGTTTGCAAAATGTGAACGATTAGTTTCGATTGCATAAAGGTAGTTCAAATATTAATTAGTGTATCATATGTTCATATAGTTTGCGATTTTCATCCATTGCAAATAAGGATGTTTTTCTATTCTTTCAGTTTGCAAAATGTGAACGATTATTTTCGATTATATGAAGGTATTTTAAATATTAATTTGTGCATCTTATGCACGAATAGTTTGCAATTTTCATCCATTGCAAATTAGGATGATTTTTCTATTCTTTATGTTTGCAAAATGTGAACGATTAGTTTCGATTGCATAAAGGTAGTTCAAATATTAATTAGTGTATCATATGTTCATATAGTTTGCGATTTTCATCCATTGCAAATAAGGATGTTTTTTCTATTCTTTCAGTTTGCAAAATGTGAACGATTATTTTCGATTATATGAAGGTATTTTAAATATTAATTTGTGCATCTTATGCACGAATAGTTTGCAATTTTCATCCATTGCAAATTAGGATGATTTTTCTATTCTTTATGTTTGCAAAATGTGAACGATTAGTTCTGATTGCATAAAGGTAGTTCAAATATTAATTAGTGTATCATATGTTCATATAGTTTGCGATTACCATCAATTGCAAATTAGGATGATTTCTCTAGTATTCTTTCTGTTTGCAAAATGTGAACGATTAGTTTTGATTGCATAAAGGTAGTTCAAATATTAATTTGTGTATCATATGTTCATATAGTTTGCGATTACCATCAATTGCAAATTAGGATGATTTCTCTAGTATTCTTTCTGTTTGCAAAATGTGAACGATTAGTTTTGATTGCATAAAGGTAGTTCAAATATTAATTAGTGTATCATATGTTCATATAGTTTGCGATTTTCATCCATTGCAAATAAGGATGTTTTTTCTATTCTTTCAGTTTGCAAAATGTGAACGATTATTTTCGATTGTATGAAGGTATTTTAAATATTAATTTGCGCATCTTATGCACGAATAGTTTGCAATTTTCATCCATTGCAAATTAGGATGATTTTTCTATTCTTTCTGTTTGCAAAATGTGAACGATTAGTTTCGATTGTATGAAGGTATATTAAATAATAATTTGTGCATCTTATGAACGAATAGTTTGCAATTTTCATCCATTGCAAATTAGGATGATTTTTCTTATCTTTCTGTTTGCAAAATGTGAACGATTAGTTTCGAAAGGTAATCAAATATTAATTTGTGTATCTTATATGTTCACATAGTTTGCGATTTTCCTCCATTGCAAATAAAGATGTTTTTTCTATTCTCCTTTCTGTTTGCAGAATGTGAACAATAAGTTGTGATTTTATAAAGGTATTTCAAATATTAATTAGTGTATCATATGTTCAATTATAGTTATTGATGAAATAAAGGTACGTCTTGCAATGCATTTTTTATGTAATAAGTTGTTTTATGTTTATTTCCCAACATTATTATTTGTTATATGGTATTTCATCAGAAACAATTTAAAACATAGTTCAATACATGCTTATTTTTAAAATCAACCACGACCAATTATCCCAAGTTTCCCTACCAATATCCAAGGCACTGTTCCAGGTACGAAATTATCTACAAATAATTTTGAAACTGTCTGAGATTCCTTGGTTGAGATAGTAGTGTGAGTAACAAATTGGCGGCTGAGTAAGAAACAGTGGATTTTTGGACAGTTTGAAAATATTACTAGAAACGTGTTTTCGTGTGTGGTGATTGGCGAGGGGGGTGGGTGAAAACTTACAATCCCCTATAATTCCTTTGGCTGAGGTAGATAATCTTTTATTGGAGGTAGAAAATAGTAGAAAATAGGTAGAAAATCTTGGCATAGTTGGTTTGTTTGAATTCGAATGTGGCCGGGCCAGAGACATGCTGTTACGAGGGGGGGGGTAATCTTTAAACACTCAATAACTTTGTCTAGTGATGAGCTATCGATTCCGTTCTTTGTGGAATATGATAGCAGAGCTTGTGTACTACATATTGGCTCATTTAGTTTTTCAGAAATTCAATCATGGCAAGACTAGAAACGAGTTTTCGTGTGTGGTGATAGGCGAGGGGGGTGGGTGAAAACTTACAATCCTCTATAATTCCCTTTGGGTTGAGTAGAAAATCATTTATTGGAGGTAGAAAATAGTAGAAAATAGGTAGAAAATCTTGGCATAGTTGGTTTGTTTAAATTCGAATGTGGCCGGGCCAGAGACATGCTGTTACGAGGGGGGGGGGGTAATCTTAAACACTCAATAACTTTGTCTAGTGATGAGCTATCGATTCCGTTCTTTGTGGAATATGATAGCAGAGCTTGTGTACTACATATTGGCTCATTTAGTTTTTCAGAAATTCAATCATGACAAGACTAGAAACGAGTTTTCGTGTGTGGTGATAGGCGAGGGGGGTGGGTGAAAACTTACAATCCTCTATAATTCCCTTTGGGTTGAGGTAGAAAATCTTTTATTGGAGGTAGAAAATAGTAGAAAATAGGTAGAAAATCTTGGCATAGTTGGTTTGTTTAAATTCGAATGTGGCCGGGCCAGAGACATGCTGTTACGAGGGGGGGGGGGGGTAATCTTTAAACACTCAATAACTTTGTCTAGTGATGAGCTATCGATTCCGTTCTTTGTGGAATATGATAGCAGAGCTTGTGTACTACATATTGGCTCATTTAGTTTTTCAGAAATTCAATCATGGCAAGACTAGAAACGAGTTTTCGTGTGTGGTGATAGGCGAGGGGGGTGGGTGAAAACTTACAATTCCCTATATCTCCGTTTGGGTTGAGGTAGAAAATCGGTTATTGGAGGTAGAAAATAGTAGAAAATATTCAGTAAATATTGGCATAGTTTGTTTGGTGAAATTCAAATGTGGCCGGGCCAGCGACATGCACGTGACCTATACATATTTTAGCCAATATCTCCATTATGCGTGATTCGATTTTAGTTTGGTTTGAGGTAGAAAATAGTAGAAAATAGGTAGTAAATCTTGGCATAGTTTGTTTGGTTAAATTCGAATGTGGCCGGGCCAGCGACATGCACGTGACCTATACATATTTTAGCCAATATCTCCATTATGCGTGATTCGATTTCAGTTTGGTTTGAGGTAGAAAATATGTAGTAAATCTTGGCATATTTGGTTTGGTCAAATTCAAAGATGGCCGGGCTGAGAGGTCATTGACCTTTCTATATTTTTGCTCATATCTCTGTTATCCTTGAGGTAGAAAATCTGTTATTGGAGGTAGAAAATAGTAGAAAATAAGTAGTAAATCTTGGCATAGTTTGTTTGGTGAAATTCAGAGATGGCCGGGCTAACATGTCCCTGGCCCGGCACTTTAGTTTATTCAATATCTCTGCTATCTTTGAGGTAGAAAATCGGTTATTGGAGGTAGAAAATAGTAGAAAATAGGTAGTAAATCTTGGCATAGTTTGTTGGTTAAATTCGAATGTGGCCGGGCCAGAGACATGCACGTCATCAATTGGTAGGTATTAATCAGTAATGAGCTTATCAACAAGCTTCATGATAATAATTATTGCTAAATTTTCAACTTTAACAATTTATAGTTGTGCATTAAAACCTATTCTCTGAATCTTATTCTTAAAAAATACAGTATATTCTCAAAAAACTTGTTATTTGAGCCTCTGCTCAAATAATTACAACCCAGAAACATTCACTACAAACATGTTGAATATCAGTACACGGTATGACGTCGCACTAAGTTACAAAACAGAGCCGATAATTGGAAAGTGAATACCCGGCACGGAAGGTTCGAGATCAGGGTGGAACCAGATGGGTTTCACTTCAAAGGAGTTACCCAACTGTTAACCGCTTACTGGCACTTTGATGCAGCTCTTCAACTTGACTGTTCAGCAAATCTGGTTTCTCTTCTAGATTTCAATCAATTGAATAGCAGGCTGGATTTGGGAGATGTGATACTTGGAAGTTCTAAGTAGATTTGATGTGGTCAAGTAAGCCTCTATTGGCAACCGAGTTCAATCAAACCATTTGAAGTTTGTCTTGCCTTCAACTGCTAACAAACAAACCAATAGTAGTGTTTTCATCTTATGGTTTTCCTTCAGCTGGTCTGCTAATATTCCATTGAGAGGAATGGCCTAACTTGACATTTGCTAATCATCCTGATTGTCCATTAACTTTGTTCACTTTACTCTTAGTACATAGTAAATGTACTCTTTGGGCTAGTAAGTGTACTTTGTAAATGTGCTATTCGTCCTGATTCCAACTATCATTATGATCATCAACTTTGGTCACTCTACTCTTTGAGCATTGTAAATGTACTCCTAATCATATCATCAACTTTGTTTCCGTTTCCCCCTTCTTTTTTTTGCTGAGGTTGATACCCCATCAGGCCAAGGCTTCTGAGTGGGTTATGAAACGCATGATAATGGGAGATAACTGAACCTACATCTTCAGGTGTGTTTTGAACTACAGGATGCGATATTCAGGCTCATTTAGTTTTTCAGAATTCAATCATGGCAAGACTAGAAACGAGTTTTCGTGTGTGGTGATAGGCGAGGGGGGTGGGTGAAAACTTACAATTCCCTATATCTCCGTTTGGTTGAGGTAGAAAATCGGTTATTGGAGGTAGAAAATAGTAGAAAATATTCAGTAAATATTGGCATAGTTTGTTTGGTGAAATTCAAATGTGGCCGGGCCAGCGACATGCACGTGACCTATACATATTTTAGCCAATATCTCCATTATGCGTGATTCGATTTTAGTTTGGTTTGAGGTAGAAAATAGTAGAAAATAGGTAGTAAATCTTGGCATAGTTTGTTGGTTAAATTCGAATGTGGCCGGGCCAGCGACATGCACGTGACCTATACATATTTTAGCCAATATCTCCATTATGCGTGATTCGATTTCAGTTTGTTTGAGGTAGAAAATATGTAGTAAATCTTGGCATATTGGTTTGGTCAAATTCAAAGATGGCCGGGCTGAGAGGTCATTGACCTTTCTATATTTTTGCTCATATCTCTGTTATCCTTGAGGTAGAAAATCTGTTATTGGAGGTAGAAAATAGTAGAAAATAAGTAGTAAATCTTGGCATAGTTTGTTTGGTGAAATTCAGAGATGGCGGGCTAACATGTCCCTGGCCCGGCACTTTAGTTTATTCAATATCTCTGCTATCTTTGAGGTAGAAAATCGGTTATTGGAGGTAGAAAATAGTAGAAAATAGGTAGTAAATCTTGGCATAGTTTGTATGGTGAAATTCGAATGTGGCCGGGCAGAGAGCACGTCATCAATTGGTAGGTATTAATCAGTAATGAGCTTATCAACAAGCTTCATGATAATAATTATTGCTAAATTTTCAACTTTAACAATTTATAGTTGTGCATTAAAACTATTCTCTGAATCTTATTCTTAAAAAATACAGTATATTCTCAAAAACTTGTTATTTGAGCCTCTGCTCAAATAATTACAAACCAGAAACATTCACTACAAACATGTTGAATATCAGTACACGTATGACGTCGCACTAAGTTACAAAACAGAGCCGATAATTGGAAAGTGAATACCCGGCACGGAAGGTTCGAGATCAGGGTGGAACCAGATGGGTTTCACTTCAAAGGAGTTACCAACTGTTAACCGCTTACTGGCACTTTGATGCAGCTCTTCAACTTGACTGTTCAGCAAATCTGGTTTCTCTTCTAGATTTCAATCAATTGAATAGCAGGCTGGATTTGGGAGATGTGATACTTGGAAGTTCTAAGTAGATTTGATGTGGTCAAGTAAGCCTCTAATGGCAACCGAGTTCAATCAAACCATTTGAAGTTTGTCTTGCCTTCAACTGCTAACAAACAAACCAATAGTAGTGTTTTCATCTTATGGTTCTCCTTCAGCTGGTCTGCTAATATTCCCATTGAGAGGAATAGGCCTAACTTGACATTTGCTAATCATCCTGATTGTATCATTAACTTTGTTCACTTTACTCTTAGTACATAGTAAATGTACTCTTTGGGCTAGTAAGTGTACTTTGTAAATGTGCTATTCGTCCTGATTCCAACTATCATTATGATCATCAACTTTGGTCACTCTACTCTTTGAGCATTGTAAATGTACTCCTAATCATATCATCAACTTTGTTTCCGTTTCCCCCTTCTTTTTTTTTGCTGAGGGTGATACCCACATCAGGCCAAGGCTTCTGAGTGGGTTATGAAACGCATGATAATGGGAGATAACTGAACCTACATCTTCAGGTGTGTTTTGAACTACAGGATGCGATATTCAGACTTATTTGATTTGAAATTGAAATAGAACTGGAATTGACATGAAAATGTGAAGCTTCCTTGATAGTCTTGAAAATCCCTGCTTCCTTGGACTTTGATGGAGAATCAAATTTCTCCTGTTTCACCACTTCTCCCTTAGTGATAGTGCTCATAGTGCTTTCAATTAGTACCAAAGATAATAAAATAATAGTTTTAGTTAATTAATATACAGTATGATTTAGATGAATTCTCTTCCATCAGAACGAAGCTGATAAAATTCAAATAACTGTAAGAATAGAGAATAAGTTTAGTGGATAAATGGAGAATAGGCCTAAAGGTACGAACAGAACGATCAGGTCGATAAGTAGATTTTACCTAGCTATCGAGTTTCTATATCTCTATCAATGACTCCAAATATAATGAAAATATAAATAGGTATAAATAGGATTTTGTAATGGAAATATATAGGGTACTGTGACTTATATTTTTATTTATATTAAAAGTAGCCGTAAAGAAAAAAGACGACTCCAAATGTGTTTATCATTGCACAGCTATTTAGTGGTATCGATCTTCTTTGCGATTTACTCGTTCTGTTGACTACTTAATTTTTACTTTCCTCACCCTACTACCATAGGTAAGGAGAGTATTGCTTTCCAAAAAAAATTAAGGTACCCCAATTTCAAGTTTTCTATACGTTTCAAGGTCCCCTGAGTCCAAAAACATGATTTTTGGGTGTTGGTCTGTGTGTGTGTATGTGTGTATGTGAGTATGTCTGTGAACACGATAACTCCATTCCTAATCAACCGATTGACTTGAAATTTTGAACATAAGGTCTTATACCATGAGGACCCGACAATAAGAAATTCAATAAAATTCAATTTAAGATGGCGGAAAAAATGGCAGATAATTACTAAAAAACCATGTTTTTCACGGTTTTCTCGAAAACGGCACTAACGATTTTCTTCAAATTTATACCATGGAAAGCTATTTATGAGCCCTATCAACTGACGTGAGTCTCATTCCTGAGAAAATGCAGGAGCTGCGTAGTATTCTTGAGAAGAATGGCGGATAATTACTAAAAAACCATGTTTTTCACGGTTTTCTCGAAAAAGGCTTTAACGATTTTCTTCAAATTTATACCATGGATAGCTACTTATAAGCCCTATCAACTGACATCAGTCTCATTGCTGGGAAAATTGCAGGAGATCCGTAATATTCTTGAGAAGAATGGTGGATAATTACTAAAATAAAAAAACCATGTTTTTCACGGTTTTCTCGAAAACGGCTTTAACGATTTTCTTCAAATTCATACCATGGATAGCTACTTATAAGCCCTATCAACTGACATCAGTCTCATTGCTGGGAAAATTGCAGGAGATCCGTAATATTCTTGAGAAAAATGGCGGATAATTACTAAAAAACCATGTTTTTCACGGTTTTCTCGAAAACGGCACTAACGATTTTCTTCAAATTTATACCATGGAAAGCTATTTATGAGCCCTATCAACTGACGTGAGTCTCATTCCTGAGAAAATTGCAGGAGCTGCGTAGTATTCTTGAGAAAAATGGCGGATAATTACTAAAAAACCATGTTTTTCACGATTTTCTCAAAAATGACTTGACTGATTCATTTAAAATTCATACCCTGTATAGCTCTATCAACTGGCATGTGTCTTTCCCTTGGAAACTAATGGGGTCCACCCCATCCTTGAGAAATGGACTTTGTAAACTCCTTCTCGTGCATGAGGTAGGTAGGTAGAGCAGTTTATAAAAAGAACACATAGTCGAGATATTCAATCTGTAGAACAGCTGTTTTGACGACTTTTAAAAAAATCATCGAATTTCACAATTTACACAAAGGAAAAAGAACAATTATATATACACATATACAGTAGTCTGATCGTAGTTTCAAATATGTTGCCGCCAATCGTCATTATGTTATTCCTCTAAATTATTCTCTTTTAAGAATGAGGCTCACAGTTCAATGAGCAAGGAAAGTTGTGTGAGTGTACCACACCAGATTTTTATTCATTCCGTTCCCCTTCATTGTATGGGATCATAAAGGAAGTAAATATTACTTATTCTATGTAATATTATTACTACTTATTTTATCTATGATGAGATTTAATTACTGCATTGCTTTCGAGTGGGTTATTTTCAATATTGGCATCTGCATTAAGTTTTAATTTATGGAGTAAATCCCATAATAAATTGTCAATTTCGATTGTAAATTTTTTAAAACTTTGATGATTTTGAATACTTTCCAAAATCATCTAGGTGCACTACAGCTTCAATTAAGTTCTTATAATACAGTTCTCTAGTTCCATGAATATTCAGAGCTTCAATTAACAGCTTCAGAGCTAACTACCAGAGCATACTACCTCCAGAGCATACTACCTCCAGAGCAAACATCACAGCTTCAATTCAGTACTTATAATACAGGTCTCTAGTTCCATGAATATGCCATCCATCTCGAAACTAATTCATCACTATACTACTATCCCACTCGATTGAAGTTAAAGTCTGATTTCTTCCATTAAAGATAAGAAAGTTGGCGAGAGGACATCAAAAGCGACAAATGTAACTAACTAGACAGAAGGTTCAGCAAAGTGCAGCTTAGTTTTAATTGGTAACGACTCTGCTACTGGTGGAATGAGAGAATAGCGATAAGAAGATTATCAGCCACTAATAGTGCGAAGAGCTTTTAATGGGATTGCAGCTGAAGAGTGAGAAAGAGAGAGAGCCAGTGAGAGTGACAAGTGCACACGTTTTGGCGGGAAAAGGGTCAGAAATGCGCGCCAAAAGGAGACACTAAGATAAGCGAGGAAGTTACAGACGTGACCCGGAACTGAGAAAGGTGCAACGAGATTCTCTCACAGTCATTCTTTCTCTCTCACAAAAATACACTTCCTCCTTCTCATTCACTCATTTTTAGTTCACATTTTTTTCTTCTTTTGTCATACTCTATTATTTTTGAATCATCATCATCATTATCATCTTCTTCTTTTTTTCTTCATTTCTTCTTCTTCTTTTTTTCTTCTTTTTTTCTTCTTTTTTTCTTCATTTCTTCTTCTTCTTCTTCTTCTTCATCTCCTCCTCCTCCTCCTCCTACTCCTCCTCCCCTTCATACATCATCAACATCGTCATTATCTTATTCTCCATTTTCTCCTTATCCGGCTTCTCATTCACCTTCTTTTTCCTTTGTTATTTGTTATCTTTTCCCTCTCCATCCTCTCCACATTTCTAATTTGCTCCCTATTTGTATATTTTAAAACCTCTCTACCACCCCCATATTCCTCCATTCACCTTATTTTGTCTCTTCCTGAACCTTCCTTAACACTTTCTCTGTTGTGTAGTCTCATTTTCCTCTCTTCATAGGTACTTTATCTTCTCTTCCTCCTTTCCCACTTAATCACTCTTCTACATTACTTTTTTTCTCCTCATTAATCCCTCTATGTTCCATCCCTCCCTTATTTCTATGCTCCACCACCTTCCTTATTCACTATTCTTCATCATCGTCACTTCTTTCATGTTCTACCTCCTTTTTTCGCAAAAACTCTACATTTAATCCAATTCGTCATCCACCACCTCAATATTACTCCTCTGCATCATTTTCTTCTTCTCTTTCAACGTCAACATTTTCTCTTTTTCATCTTCTCCTCCTCCTCCTCCTCCTTCACGTCAATTATCATCTTCATCATCTTGTCTTTATTCCATCAAACATTCTTCTGTTAGAATACTCTCTGTGCTATACTATTGCTTTTCTTCTCTTCTAACTTGTCTTTCTTCTCCTCCTCATCGTTATCTTCTTTCTCCTCCTCCTAGTTGCTCGTCTTTTGCTCATACACTTCTTCATCTTCCTTCTCCTTTCCATCATCTTCTCCATCCAATTTCAACGTTTCCCTTCACCAAACATTTGCGAAGTCGTTTGTTAGGTCAGACCACGACAGATGACATTTTGAAGACCCCCGTTGGTGGTTGCTTTTCCGTTCTAAGTACCCAAATCAGGAGACGTCACACGTTGCCTGTCTCTGTGCGAGAAAAATGGAAAGGCGTCGTCTGCACAGTGGCTTCGTGACTTCAGAGATTTTTAATTTAAACCCAAGAATTGCAGATTACGTGACCGTAAGTAATGCATTTCGAGTAATACTCTAGCTGAGAAAAATGGAGAATTCATATCAAATCTAAAGAGTTCTTTCTAATGTTGGAAAGACAAAATCAATCGCCAACTACCAATTGCTGACAATGTATATTATTTGAGATATTCGATTTTTAAAAAACTCTATAACCCTAAACTCTAAAGAATGAGTTATAAAAATATTCATGAGCATACATTTTCTGAAAGATTTGAACTTTCATTCCGTAATTTAACGGTATCTACACTATCTAAACCTCGTCATATATATATTGTGTATGAAAGGTGTATTTCTATACACTATATGCTATTTGCAATGCTCTCGAATTTCATCCAAATCATTCATGCTCCATGCTACAAGACATAGCTTAGGATAGGAAGTTAGTATGGAGATTGCTGAAAACTAAACAGAGATTACACTTGAATATAGCTTTAGCCACTAGCGAGAGATAGAAGCGATGATGAAGGTAGCGAGAGATGAGAAGTGATAATGAGAGGAAATAGGGAAGCAGAGAGAGAAAGGATGAGGGAGAGACAGAAAAAGGAAGAGATAAAAATAATGAGAGATTGCAGTCTTGACGTCCAACTGGAAAGAAGTTCACGTCAGTTGGAGGTCTACAGACTACTCTACTTTCCATCGCAGCCAATAAAATAGTCGCGCGCGCGTTCTCTAGATATTTGGCAGACGCTCAGATTCACGCTGACGTTTTTCGTTTGATGCCGAGCTGAAAATAAGCCGAGACAGTCGACTTACGCCGTGCAAAGCGCGAAATACTCGCGACAGCCCAACTGGCATTGCTCTTATCTGCAGTGCTCCCTCCATTCCGTCTGCTGCTCACAGATAACAGTCACAGTCAGATCTGCATCGTCTTTACATGTGAAGAAATCCGCGAAGCATGAATCGAATCGAGATTGCAAAGTGCGGCCGTTCAAGGAATCTAGGTTCTAGTCGAAACCTGAACATTCACCCAGATATTCGAATACGAGAATCACACCAAAACTGAAAGTATTCAAATATTGCATGAGATGTAGCAGTACTAGGATTCATTAAACTGTTATTTTTCAACAGTATAGCATGAATTGAATGGTTACATTAGTTTTATACTATTCATAACATTAACTAAAAATCACATATACTATCTTGAAATTGGGTCCAAAATTCAAAATGTGTTGGAAGTCCAAAAAAGTTTGATGAACATGAAATATTTCAATGAATTATTGTGAATCAATAAAAGAAAGGAAGAATGATGATTGTGATAGGCAAATTTAAAGTAGAAATGTGGAAAAGATAAGCCAAAAATCACAAATCCAGAAAAATACTTGTGGAATTAAAATGGTAGAAAAATTATTTTGTGGACAGCTACGGAAAATCCAGAGCTGAAAGATAGAAATGGAAAGAATCATTCCATTTCAATATTCTTTGAAGTCTTAGTGCCACTTTGAAACGACAATAATCACAAAAACTAAATTACTCCTCAAAGGAAGTGTGTAACTGAATTGGTCATTTCCGATGGCTGAGTGGGAGAAATCCAGTGTTGAAAGAATTTCAACAAGTAATTTTCTTGAAGGCGGACAAAAATTATTTCCGACCGGACTGAGAACGATACTGAAGTTTTCCGACAAAAGTAGAGGAATTTCCCATGGATAGGTGGTGGAGAGAGGAAAATAAAAGGGAAGTGTGTTTTCTGCTCTTTTTGGTTCATATCCTGTGGAGTAAGGGTAGTGAAGGAGTAGGAGGAGGAGGAGGAGGAAGATCGACATTGACTTTCGTTATTTCCTTTTCTTGAAAATGGAAGCCGGACAAAACGAGAAAAGAGTGAAAGCGCGGTCTTATTAATAAATCGCCTTCGACGTTTGTTATTAAATTTCGATTCTGGCTTTTCATTTCCTTTTAGCAAAGCCTTACCCCTCCAGACCGATCCTTGCAAGCTGATTGGTTGAGAGAAGACGAGGTGCTCCATCCACAGTCATCACAGAGACACGACTTGTTCCATTGGAAATGGAATTAGAGACTTGATTGGAAGCTAAAAAGTCTTCAAGTCACTTTTGCCAGCAAAGAAGAACTGCCAAAGGACATCCCTCAAGGAATTCCCGTCAAGCAGATTGAATACACGGTCTTACGCACTGTAATTAGTTCTTTGGGGATTTTCATCCATCATTATTACAGGGAAGTCCATTCCTACCAAACTTACTGATTACAATAATAATTCTAGCACTTTCGAATTATTTCTTCCACAACTAAACAAACGGGAGATAGATTCTTTTCCACCTGAAGTATAAGCATAGGTGTTTTCCTAACTATCACTTTGGACTGGAAAAACTTTATAAAAAAATGTACGGAAATGTGTAGTACAGCAACTGTTGATGACTGTTTAGTTATGACTGTATATTATACAGAAAAAACTAGGAGAATAATTCAAAACAAAGCTTTGCTCAGTTTGATAAAAAGATTCGGATTCCTTCGATTGAAAACCAGAGGAGGCCTACGTTAAGCTTGATTTGAACATTGCATTTTTTACATCCGAAGCTATGCAATGATAGAACACTTTAGAATGATAAGGAATCAAGCCATGATTGGGTGAACTATTATGATCTATGATGATATAGGTACTGAAAATTTTGAAATACACTAGTGTACACTGTAGCATATTTTTTCAAAATAATTAATCTCCTAAAATAAATGAACGGATGGCAATTAATCTTCATTCATATGATTTGACAAGCAGTTATAGCTAGAAGTGTAGAGTTTATTACAAATAAATGAGTTTAAAGGTGAATTAAATGTTAAAGGTTAAGTAAATGAATGCGACCTGAAAACTCTGTCACCAGAACTGAGCCAGCCAGGTCACTCGATATTATTATCAAGGTAAATTATTATAGATTAATTATTAAGATTCCATTAAAGACTACGACCAGAGCAGACGTGTAGTAAATTCATCAATACAATAATTCACAGTTGGATAGTAGCTTTATTTGCAGAATACAATAGATGTGCATTTGATCAAGGAAAATAAATTCAACTATTACGTTTATCATGTAGCTTCTAGAATGTAGATTATTCGTACCTGACATACACAACTACATTGATCCAGTCTCCCATCTCCACACAATTCCTCATCTGAGACGAAACATTTGTGTGCAAAGTACGATCACATCACACAGCCCCTCAGCAATGAGCTCCAATTTATTAATTGGATGGAGATTTGCAATAGGAATCAGCCGCGAATGGAACTAGGCAGCAATAAGACCATAGTGGCTCGAAATAGAGAGGTTAGCGAGTCCTCCATGGGAGGTTGGCATGAGGCAGTGAAATTTCATTGCTGTGCAAATTCACTGAGCAGGAATTAATTTGTAAAGCAAAGCCGGTGCCCAGTCAAACATTCGAGTTTGATGAGCTAATTTCAACCATGAAAATTGCATGCAAGCAATCATCAGAACTAGTCTAATGGAAAGTGATTCGTATTTAATATCAATTTGCTTTTTCATCTTTACAAAGAACGGGTGAACCTTCCAATGCTATACACATACAGCAGTGAATGAAAGCGTATCTTTTACCATTATTATTTCAACTTCCTATTTTTTTCATAGCGAGTGATTGTGTGAGTGGGAAAACGAGGTCTGTGTTGCATTCACAGTATAACTAGGTTGAAAAGTCATACCTCTTCTTATAAGTCGAAGTGAGTGTTCCATGGCTTTTCCAAAAACCTAGTAATTTTCCCTGACAAATGAAGGCTGTGAATGGATTTCACCACATTATAAGTATTCGTAATATGATATTATGGTAAATATTGGTAGTATACATGAAGTATTGACGTGTCATTGGACTCTAACATTAGAGATGAAAACATAATAAGCATATTTAGAACTTCCAGAAAAAATATACAGTATTTGAAAATGAGAAACAAATGTTATTTTCAAAACAAGTCAAAATCTAGAATTAATAAGTTTCAAAACACTCGAATTGAAGCATGGAAAATCAATTTCAATGAACAAAATGTCTCACACATATTATGCATAATGAGAATAAAAATTTGTTTGGAATGAAATTGGTCAAATTTGTCTAACATTGGAGATGAAAACATGATAAGCATATTTAGAACTTCCAGACGAAATGTACAGTATTCAAAAATGAGAAACGAATGTTATTTTCAAAACAAATCAAAATCTAGAATGAATGAGTTTCAAAACACTCGACTTGATGCACGAAAAACCAATTTTAATGAACAAAATTTTCACACATATTATACATAATGAAAAGAAAAATTTGGTTGGAATGAAATTGTTCAAATTTGTCAAAACTCACTTTTTTATAACCGGACCATTTGAGCATTCTTGTGAGTTTGCCAGCTTTACTGCAATCGACAGTAACCAATCTGTCCGTATCAGAGCTCCCCGACGACTCCGGGTCAGGGATTGATGAAGGGCCCTCAATAATTTCATCAACTTG
Organism: Nilaparvata lugens; assembly: GCF_014356525.2. Lineage (NCBI taxonomy): Eukaryota > Metazoa > Arthropoda > Insecta > Hemiptera > Delphacidae > Nilaparvata > Nilaparvata lugens. The sequence continues at coordinate 5,566 of NW_024091266.1, read as the reverse complement.
CTCACTCTGCCCCACTTGATTAGCGCATTCATCCACTAATTCCGTCTCTTCATCACTCGACATTATGAACACGGATATTTACAAAAAATACGAAAAATCACATATTTCCAAAAACAGTATAATTATCTAGCACCGAATAAACTGATATCGTTCAATCGAAATCAAGGATCTATCAATAGACTGCATTATTTTAGAAGAAGCGCTTCTTCTCAGATAAAATCCTTGCCATTATAATTCGATCTAATTATTCTTATAATACTATAAAACTATAATACTTTGTATTATACAATACAAACTATCATTATACAGATGATACTCTTCACTGAAAACCACAGAAATAATAACAGCTCTCTTCACTGATAACTCGTTCTAATATCACTGATAACCGTTCTATGTAACTCTGTTTAATGGGGAATTTTTTAAACCTTTCTTCTGATTCAATTGTTAAGAGAGTGCAATTTCTAATAGTGAAGATAATGATAAATCAATCATTTTGGCACAGTCTTCACATTTCATTCACATATTACCAAAATAACAAGTAATTTTTGAGAAAAAGTGGAGTGAGTGTAGCAACAAAGCTACAGTGTCAAGTAAAGCCACAGAATGAGCAAAGCTTCATCAAATTTTTAATATTTCAAATAAGATTTTATAAATTGTTTCTCTGAACTCTTTAGTTGAAACTAAACTTTACTCCTTAACCAAATTCGTTCGGAAAAGCAGAAATCTACCGATAACCGGAAAGAAATGACAATTAATTCTTTACTTACGAAGATTCAAATACTACCATGCACTTTGAAAAATGGAGTTCCACGAAGATTCTTATCGCGTTTGCGATTCATTGAGTAGAAAACAGTAATCCAAATACAATATTTTCAGTCAAGGCTACTTGAAAAGAAAATAGTACCTGCTAAATAGAAAAATGTAGGACTCCCAGAATCTCTGGCTAAATGTTCAAGCTATTACTCCATTTACGAGCTCAACACTCCCATCAACACTGGTTCGAAGCACTGATCGTTAAAATGAGAGCAAAGTAGTATTTTAAAAAGATACACTCGTTAAAAATCGTGTAGCATTATTGGCGAGAGGCATTCACTAGCACGCAGGCAGAACACAGAGCACAGAGTAGTGTGATCCGAGATGTTTGCCCAGGTGTAATAATTCATAGTTTGCCAACAGAGCATCATCGGAGAGAACAAGTGCCAATTTGCCAACCAGCGAATGAATAAAGGCAGTCGCGAAACCAACTCAATCGAGAGCTTGAAAATAACAAGTCACTACTCACTCACTTGTGCACAGATCTTGAGATACTAGACTGTATTTCGAAAAAGATTCTGCTGCTAAGTCTCACAGCTGACCGAACCACCACCCCCCTCCAACCACAGGGAGGGACCAAAATAGAGAAAGACGATGGATTTATTTTTCTGTTACTCATTAACTCACTCAGCTCAAGCCTCACTCACTTACTCACTCACTCTTCAAGACTCTTGAACCGGCCAATCTATTGCTTCTCCTCTGAAAATGGGAGGATTCCTTTACCAATTCTCTTGAATTCCATATTTTCTATTTTTTCATAAGGACATTCAATTTCTCCTGATTCCACAACAACCACTTTTTCAATTTATAATGTATATGTCTACGTTTCAATATCATTATTTACTATTTTTATTATATTCTCTATATACTGTATTTAAATTTTCAATTTATTGGAAGTGTTCACAAGTTACAGAGAATCCTTTATAACTTATTAAATTTTTAACCTTTGTAATTTGTAACAAAGTACTTTACTGGAAAAATAATCGATATTTCTGAATTGTAAGTTTATCGTTTATTCTTATGTGATAGGCCTACTTTGATAAGTGAAATTGAAATATTTAGAGGATGAATGTTACTTTATGCTTATAAAAATATGTACTTATTGTATGTAATACAAATGTATGGTATGTATATAGAGTATATTGTATGTATATAAAGTATGTAAATACTATGTGTTTATTTACCAAGTATCCAGCATTTTGTGGAGATCTGTACATGATAACAGATCTGAATTCATGGATTGAAAAAAATATCGCTCAATTCCTGGAAGCACTGGGAGAGAAAAATGTTAACACTTTTAAATTATAAACAGTACGCGAAAATACATTATGAACACACCATAATTTTCATTTTTGACATAATCAAAAATTAACAAAGCTCAGAGTTCCCGGAAATTCTAACTGACAATATCACAGATTTGTGGAAGCACGTCACTCAATATCCGAATATAGGGTTGAACTGACGGTGCCGGAAAGCTTTTGTTGGAAAGAGGAAGCTGAATACAAGGAGAGAGAGAGAGAGAGAGAGAGAGAGAGAGAAAGAGAGATTGACGCCCATCAGATGACAGGTCGGACATCTGGGAAACGCCCATCACCACATCCACAACTGAATTCATTTTTTACATTTGATTAATGATATCGACTGTTATCAATCACAGAATATCAAGGACTAATTAGGTGGAGCAAGTAGAACCTACTTCAAAATCAACATAAAATATACCCTGTTGTAATCTAAATAAGGAATGGTTTCCTATTCATAAATAAAATTGAACGGAATAATATTTTTTGGAAAGTACATTATTATTATTGTAACTGAACTCTCACTGTTCTATCAATAATATTTATATTTTTGTTCGTTATCTCAATTATCTCCCAGTTTAAGGTATTCAGAATGCTGTTCAGAATATTGTAGTTGTGCATTATTTCTTTGAAATAATATTCTGAAAAGAAGTACTTCAATCATGAAAGTTATCATAGCACAGTTATCTTAGTAAGGTTAGTTATCTTATCATAGTTCTCTTATCATAGTTATCTTAGTTATCTTAGAAAGGAAATTTATTTTTACTTTTATCGACGATGTCACAGAACCCGGTGAACTGATAAACTAGTACGGAAGGAAACTGACTTTCATATTTTCGTATATACTAGCATACTAACAATCACATTCATTTCATGATTATTGGGAAAAATAATACTTGAATACAAGTTTTGGTTAACAACCGATTAATTACACTTGAAATCTCTACGGTTTGTATTTTACTCCAAAATGAATGAATGAATAAAGAAAATTGAATGATGTATAGATAATGAGTATCTTGAGGATTGCAGAGAAGCAGTACTGTTGTGTGATTAATAAAAACTATTCTAATAATCACTTTAAAGATTAAATATGTTTGTATTGATATTGCTAACTTTTTATTGTTATTTAATAGCCACTAGCCACCAATCTTCAGGTCCCAACTGATCAATTTCAGGGCCTCTGACATGACCTAACGACTATGTAAATTTAATCTAATGTTATTTAATAGCCACCATTGAGCTTGTAGATAACTTTCATGATAGAAGTAATTTTTCCAGAATATTATTTTTAAGGAATAATGCACAACTTTACTACAATATTCTGAACAGCATTCTAAATACCTTACACTAGGATATAACGAACAAAAATATAAATGTTATTGATAGAACAGTGAGAGTCTAGTTACAATAATAATAATACCTTTCAAAATAATATTATTTAAGAATGTTAAAAAAGATTAGGAGTTTAAGTGGTGCTAAAATTATGATAAAGAGGAAATATTATCTGGATCTGGGAGTACATGATGTTTCTTGTCATTGAATTTCATAAATAAAACCGACAAAAAAATCCTCCCCGGCGGGGAATCGAACCCCGGTCTCCCGCGTGACAGGCGGGGATACTGACCACTATACTACCGAGGATGTTGATAAATGAATTAAATGTCGAGATGCTTTCAATACTCATCCACAATTCCCGAGATACACAATTTACACAAATAATGACAATCTTCACAATAATTAAATATCACCGGTGAAAATTATTATTGAAAAACATTAAAAAATGATCAGGAATGAGAAATTTGAATTACTATACGACAATGAAGCTTTGGAGCATGACTAAGAATTTACTGTGTCGGGGAGGATTTTTTGCTACTTTTATGATCGATCCAGTTTCGAGTACTGGCAATTTTTACGTAACGAAAATGAATTGTTTCCTGGTTATATTCGAATAATAATTGGTAAATTTCAATGGAATGATATGAATGGATTGATAATAATTTATTTAATTATTAATAAATAACTAGCGAATATTGTGTTTAGATTATATGGTTTTGAATCTCTGCCACATACTGAATTACTGACTCTCCTATAAATTTCAATATGCCTACCTTCGAAATTTCTCAGATTATTCAGAGTTTAAAACAAGATAGAAATCATTAGCAGGTGGAGTAATAAGAAATTTGAATTATTTATTGTAAAAAAATAAATCGAAAAACTAATCTTAATAAATTTTAAAGAATTGGTGATTTATTCATAATGATTTGAACCTGAGGATGATGTCCACATAAACTGTAGGCTTGGGCGGAGATAATGAGGCAGTTAAGATGAGAGATAAGTGGACCTACAGCTTTGAATGGGATCCGAACCACCGGAAAGCGATTTTAAACTCATAAATGGTAATCAGCGAGATTTAAAGTTTTCATGTTACATTTGACAATAATTATTAAGGATAAATCATCATAGTCAAGTTCTCGATTCCATAAATCACAATTACAATTCTCAGGCTTATCCAGAGTGATTAAATGTTTTATTCATCGAGCAAATCCGATCCCATAATGACGGGGCGCGATTAAATATTGCCGAAATACGATAAATAATTATGGAATCGGACAAAACTCATCAAACCTAATAGAGGTTAACGAACGCTCGCTGACTGTCAATGAGGGTGGTTTGGATGGACATAGGCAATCAGTCGCATAATCGTGAATAATGGATAATAACATTCACAAAGCACGTCGACCATATAGGTGCAGTAGTTGGATTTTGAGAATTTACGGTGTATATGCATTAATGATGCACGAAACCCGAAAACGGCCGAATGCAATTGAGTGTGTCTATACTTCGTTATACAGTGATAACTATCAGCATTGGTTGGAAGGGAGGAGATCGTGTTATCTATGAGGAATCCTGACAGTTTAAAATGAGTCTCACAGTACCTAATGCCAGTTTTATGACGGTTTCAGTAAGGGTTGGGGTTGGTTCGAGAGTTGAGGGGTGGTTTGAACTGAACTGAAATTGAGCCCGTGAATTATTGATGATTGTGACCTCCTGTGGATCTCATGGTCACCAGTGATATCGTTAAATACTCATTCCATTTTATTGGAACGGTAATCGGAGTTTTGCATGCAAACAATGGTTTACAGGCGGTGAGAGGATGTGTGTAGTAGAAGCTTGGAAGAGATAATGAGGAGAAATTACAATAGACAGGCAGAATCTTATTTGATGATCACTGCATCTTTTGAATTCCAGTTGAAAGTATTCATTATACCAATTAATGGAAATAAGAATTTTTTTGACATAAAAATTTATTGAAATAAAATGATCTATTTTATAAATAAACCAAAGTAGATCTGGATTCATACACTCAAATAAAAAAATCTGGTGTGGCGCACTCACACAACTTTCCTTTCCATTATGAACATTTATCACCTGACGCTAGTGTTCCCGCGCATACT
>NW_024091265.1:0-20954 GCF_014356525.2 Nilaparvata lugens | reverse complement strand
TTTATCACCTGACGCTAGTGTTCCCGCGCATACTAGTTTACTATTCTAAAGAGTGACTGAGAGAGAGTTGCAAGCCACTGAGATGAAGTTAGAGAGGTCTTAATTAAATTAATTACGGGCGTTCTCCAATTAACAAAATTCGAAAATTGGGCTCCACTGTTCACAGAGGATTTGTGAGGTGGTGGAGGTTGGTTGGAGAAGAAGCAGGGGGATGAGGAGTGAGAGGAGGAGGAGGAAGAGGAGGAGGAGAAGGAGGAAGAGGGATTATTGGGGATTACAACTGAGATTATTAGGAGGATAAGAGAGTATTAGGATACCAGGATAACGGGAAGAATGAGCAGGAAAAAACTAGTGGGAGAGGTGAAGAAGGAGATTCAGGACAAAGAACAGAGAATATGAGAACAAGAGGGAGAAGAACTAGGAAAAGGGAAATGAGGGGAAAAATGAAGATGATGGTGGAGGTAGAAAAATCAGGAAAAAGTAGAAGAATCAGTGAGAGAAAAGCGGAGAATAGAATTGTATAGGAAGTAAGACAGGGAGAGAGAAGGAAGAGAAAAAGGAATAATTGGGAAGATAGGAGGAAGAATAGTAAACAGGAAGGAGAAGAAAAACTTTTTGACGAACGAGAAGCTAAAGAAAAAGAAACAAGAAAGGAAGCTATATAAGAGTAGGTAATAGAGAAGAAGTTAAGAGAGAAGGAAATGGGAAGGAAGAAACTTTTGAAAGAACGAGAAGCTGTTGAAAAAGAAACAAGAAAAGGAAACTATATAAGAGTAGGTAATAGAAAAGAAGTTAGGAGAGAAGGAGATGGGTGAAAGATAAAAAGGAGAAGATGAGATAGCAGAAGAGGAGTTAATGGAGAAGTAGAAGATGAATAGGAGAAGATAGAAAAGAATGTGATAACCATGAAGATAAAAAGGAGAAGATGAGATAAGAGAGAAGAGTTAATAAGGAAGAAGAAGATGAAGAGGAAACGTTAGAAAAGAAGTGATGACCAAGTAGATAAAAAGGAAAGATGAGATAGAAGAAGAGGAGATAATGAAGAAGTAGAAGATAAAGAGAAGAAGTTAGAAGAGAAGGAAAAAGGGGGAATTATAAAAAAGAAGAAGATGGGATAACAAAAGAGGAGGCAATGAAGAAGTAAAAGATTGAAGAGTCGGGAGAAGTAGAATAATGTAGAGAATTTGAGGATTATTAGAAGGTAGAGTTTGGGGAAGTGGCAGTATTGTATTCCGCTCTGAAAGTTGGTAGCCTTGCATGTTTGCGATTTGGGCGGCAAAGCACCTGATTGGCTGCTGCTAGAATTTCCCTTCCATGATGGAAATAATATGAATGTTGAATTTTCCTGGTAACAATCTTGGGGATTTCCCGAAGTTAAGAATATTATTGATAGTATTGACGGTCTAGGCCCTTTATCATCAACATTAATTAAACAATTTTGCAATAGAACAGAGAATCTAATAAGATAAATCTTTCAACAATTATAATTGACATGAAATTTAAGAGTACTTTGAGATACGATCATACAGCTAATAAATTATATTTATTTCTAACAAAAAGTGATAAATAACTGAATTAACCGACGTATCAGTCAACAAAGATTCATTCAACCATGGAAAGAATAGGACTATACATCTTACTGAACCCTCAGTGTAAGAGAGAGCCGGCTGCGCCCTAACTCCGCCCTCCCAGGTGAAAAATAAAGGCAGCGATTCTATCCTATTCTCTCTGAACGTACAAGTCTCAGGCCCAGTTGCACAGAAGCTGGTTGAATTTGATTCGTGATAATTTCACGAGAACCAATCGAAGAAGCCGTCTTATCAAAAAGGCCGTCTCTGATTAGTTCTTTTTTAAATTAATCACGGTTAAAATTTAACCGGCTCTTGTGCAACCGGCCTGAAGAGACGATGAGCCTACAGCTATGCTGAAATTGAATTTCAACCAGAGTGCAATGTCTGAATAAAATCAATATATTAGCCAACAGGGATCTATTCCACCATGGGAAGAACTATACATCTCTCAGAACTCTATGGGCCGGTTTCCGAGCATCCTGAGCTATGTCCTAGACTCTGAACAGCTGGAGTCAGAAAATTAGCTTTCCGAAACGGGGCGTAGTCACAGTCATTGCCATAGTCAGGTTTGAAATAGATTTCGAAAACTAGAAAATTGAAAACAAAATAAAATAAAGAGAAATAGTGAAGAGTTTAAGCTATTTAGAATTATTTAGAAATGTTTCATTACGTCAAGGAAATACGTTTCCATTATAGAAATGAGAAAATAAAAACTAAGACTACTGTTATAAAAGCTGCGACTACGCCCCGTTTTGGAAAGCCAATTTTCTGACTCCAGCTGTTTAAAGTCTAGAACTCACCTAAATCTCGAGCTCGGAAACCAGTCCCAAGTCTACAAATAAAAATACGAACTCTGCATTCTTCCAATGTTTTATTAAATATGCTTCCAAATCAGACTTAAATCTAGCCACCAATACTCTTGAATCATGATGAAAAGAATTTCTCGTTCTTAAAGGCAACAATTTCTCATCAAAACCCAGATTTCTTCTGGTTGCCGTTCGATTCAGCTCTTGTATCAGCTCAATAATTCCGTCAAAAGTTTTCTTCTTTTCGATTATCTCATTTCTCAACATTTTCAGCTTGTCCAATTCAACCTTTTGAACAGAGAAACCTGTCATTTCCATTGGTGTATCAGTCACGTGACTAGCATAAACTAAATCTGTTTTTTGAGTCGAATTTCCATTCAAATTATCAAAAACTTTCGGTGAAGATGGTTCTCCAAACGAAGAAACACTTCGATCCTGAATGATACTCAGGACATCCCTGATAATGGAACCAATAGATGAATTCTCCTGAAGATTTGTCGAATTTGTATTCTGCCCGAAACCTTTTGATACTTCATACTTTTTCTTAGTACTATTACTCAATTTCCCAATATATTCCTGTTAGTTGCATTCATATTTTGTTTAACATTGGATAACCCCAAACTTTGTAAAATCATGAACAAATTTTCCGTACATTTTTAGACGTTGAAGTCTCAAATTTGACAGAATTCAACACATTTGCACGTGAAGTGTCATTCATTGAGTTTCCTTGTATATTTTTCAATGTGAAATTTGTATCTTGAACAAAATTAAATGTTTTCAAGTCTAGAGGTTTCAAAGTGGGTATTCTTGATAAATTTCTCGACAAATCTGCACTATTATTCTGTATAATACTGAGAACATCAGAGCTGATTGATCTAATAGTTGTTGGTTTTCCTAGTATCCCAGTTGCAGAAGTATTCATCAACTCATTTTGAATAAACTTCAGGAACTCTAAACTCAAATCTTTTCCCGTTTGTGTTATATTTTTCAAGGGAACCACACTGTTATTCTTACTGGTGTTATTCCCAATTTGTAGTTTCATATTACCTGAAGAGCTCCCATTTTTAAGCTCAATTAAATCTTTCAAAATCGAATTCAAAGATCTTGAAGTTGATGAATTCAACAAAATAGTATCAACCAAATCCAAACTATGATTTTGTATCATATTAGATAGATCCAAACTGATTGGATTAATAGACGTTGATCCTAATCTATCATTGATTGAGCTATCATTTACCAAAGATCTACTCTGGTCCCCAACGTTTTTGATGAACACATCTAAACTGGGAAAAGCAATGTCTTGTTTCCTACAACCTTTGACGTTCCCAAATCCAGAATTCTTGAGTTATCATCCTTGGAACTTGAAGGTTTCACACCTAAAAGTCCATCCGAGTTTATGAAAGAACCTTTAAAATAACTTGAATCAGTTTTTCTGAAATGGATTTTCGGTAACAACATAACATACTATCACAGGTGGTCCATTCACATTGGGAGTTTTTGAAGAAGAGGTTGTAAATTCAGGTGTGAAAACATTGGTTTCAACTTTGCTTTGAACATTTTCAGTTTTATTAGAAGTCTCTGAATCATATTCCGTTGTGAGATCATTAAAAATTGAGATATCAACCTGTGTGGGAGCTTGGAATACAGGAAGATCAGTGTAAACCTCACTATTAGTTCTTGATTCAAAATCTGTGCTAGTCCCTGAAGTAATAATCTCTTCCAGAATACTTGTTGATTCACCTAGAATCGTGTTTTGAGATGAAGTTTCAAGTGAAAATAATGATTCTGTAGTTTCAGAAAACGTTGTAAAATCAGTTGTCGAAAAATTATTCAATTCAGATTCTGTACTAACCTCAATGTTGTTTACTGTAGTTCCACTAACCTCAGATTGTAAATCACTTTCTGTAGAATTCCCACTAGATTCGATAAATCTTGTAGTCTCTTCAGGTTTTAATCTATTTTCTTCTGTAACAATTTCATCCGTAGCTATTTTGTTCGTGTTACAGATTAACGGAAAACAAACACAGATATTCTCAACACCGCTACCTGAGTCAATCCCTTTGATAATCTGTGGCACAATGATTTGAGAAACAACTAAATTAAAGTAGAAAATTGTGGAAAACAGAAAATTTGAAAGGATCATGACGTTTCAGGAATTTTGAATGATTCATGTTAAGGATTAATTAGGAACTTTGATGAGATACGATTTAAGATAGAATTTAGCATAGCTTTGGTTCGTAGGCTATGTTTTGATAAATAAAATTTGTCATTCTATCATCTGTTACAGTGAACAGGAGGCACAGCATAAATATATTATTCAATCTCTAAAGCTGCGTTTACACCAAATAAATAAGAGTTATTAACAGAATGTTTATTTCTCCGTCCTTATAGATTCTATTAGATTTAACCTAAGTTATCATACAAATGGTGAACATATGTGATTGTCAAGTTTCGTTCAATCTAATAGAATCCATGAGGACGAAAAAATAAACATTTTGTAGATAACTTGTGTGTAAACGCGCCTTAACTTTGGGTTCTGTATCTAAGAACCCGATATTTGCTTATCACAAATTTGTAGCACAGCATTTTGCAGTATAATAACAACTTTGCAACTTGTGTCACAGATTTTTTGTAACGTAAAAAGACCTCAAAAGGTACATTATCTTGTAGAAAATTAAATGGTTATGTGCCGGCTGCACAAAAGTTGGTTAAATTTTAACCGACGATGAAAATTGAATTCTAATGTTAGGCCTAACTCAGTTTATTACTATTTGTAATTTCAATCAATCAGTTTTTCTGACTGATGTCATGTATATATCTAAGACATCCTAAGATATCAAGATGTCATGATTTCTCAGTAGATTTTATAAGAAATGACACAACCTTCTGTAACATTTGCGACATGTCAAACTGAGACAACCCTAATCAAAACAGCTACACCCCATCACCCAACTAAAATATTATCTCAACATCCACTTAGGCGCCATTAGAACCTTCAAAACATTTCAAAACAGCACCGCTTGTAATTTAAAACCCCAAGCGGCGTTTCGGCTTCTACTTTTAGAAACAACATTTTTTCGACAAATCAATAACGGTTTTTTGGCTTCTCCTTGAGGTGAAATTCTTCACAAATGTTCAGTACTCACCAGTTAATTTTACAAGAAAAATTCTAACGAGGATAAGAATAAGAGTACAAAGGAGAATAGATGACAAGCCGTATAAGACACTTAAGTGAACAGTGTGAACTACATTAGAATATTATCTTCTTTGGAACTATTATTATATAATATTCTCATTTTATGTATTTATCTCTTTTTTACAATTATAAGTACACCATCAAAATGATAGAAATAGGATAAATAAGGTAGAACAATTGAATCGGCCAGATGAGAAAGGGAACATGTCAAAAATCAGAATTTTTCAGGGAAGAGAAAAAACTGAACACAGATAAAGTATTGATAATTCAAGATTGTTTTTTGTCATAAGAGTACAAACTCTATTAAGACAACAATTTTAATCCAGTATAAGCACTAAAATTCATATTTTTGTTAACTTCCTATTACTCATGATGATATTATAAATTATTTCACTCTTCAACTTTTACAATAAACACCTCAACCGAAAGCAATCTTACCTCAAAGCAACGCGTGAATCAAAGGTAACCTAACAATAACATAAAAATCACAACTGACAAACAGCTAATTTTCGAATGTTTGGCGTTGAAAGGGAACATGTATGTCATGACTAGTCCCTTCACTCCAGTACAGCAAAAAAAAATCTGGTGTGGCGCACTCACAAAACTTTCCTTGCCGTTATGAAAATTGATCACCTTTAGCTAGTGTTTAGCTAGTACAAAGATCTGAGCCAGCTGGTGACAGGACAATAACGCTGGATACACACGAGATCTGCCATCTCTTCATAGTGGATGATTCAATAGAATCAACATTTGCCAACAGTTTGCAATTGAATTCTCTCAAATTTCAAGGTTGTTTTCAATTTTAGGTGAAAATGTTAATGGACATTGATTATTGAAGAGATTTCCATGCTGAATCTTTTCCACTCGAAATTTTTCGTTCAAATTATATCTGAGAGCTGATATTTGGAAATCTAAAATTAAACTTTGAAAAGATGTGTGACACACACACACACACACACACCACACACACACACACACACACACACACATACACACACACACACACACACACACACCACACACACACACACACACACACAACACACACACACACACACACCACACACACACACAACCACACCACAGACCAATACCCAAAAACCACTTTTTTGACTCAGGGGTCCTTGAAACGTATAGAAATTTAGAAATTGGGGTACCTCAATTTTTTCGGATAGCATACTTTCCTTACCTATGGTAATAGGGCAAGGAAAGTAATACGATATCTGTTTCTCGTATAAAGAGAATGCTGACATGTTCCTTTTAAACTCCAATCAATGTATCCCACAGAAAACAACTCATTTCAACCATAAAAAAAGAAAAACAATGACATCTTCTCTTTCTCCTCAGGCCGATTCAATTGTTCTATCTCTCTTCTAAATTCACATTATATTAGTCCGAAATAGGTTAACTGTTAGAAATTCTTTCCTTCACTAAATTTTCAGTCCTAAAATGTAAACCAACTACAAACGATACTCAAATGCTTCATTTTAAAAGATACTTTCAGTTGCTTTCTCGACAAACACGACATATTTTCCCAGTGTCAATCACAAGATGTCTACATGTGTCACCTGTCTCAGACTTGTCTAAGTCTGGACTTTTTTGAGAGAAGCGGAAGCAGCAAAATAAAGCCAGCTGTTAGGTGGCGCCATCGTGTGGTTGTTTCCGGTACTAGGGGCGCTGCTCATTCACTCGTTCTCTCTCTCTCTTTCATGCATACTCTCTCACACACAGCAGAGGCATGCAAGGGTGCAAAAACAGCCCGAGCCCTGTTGGGGCTTATATTGATTTTTCAAAATGAATCAAACTTGCAAACTTTGAATGAGTGTGGACCACCCCTAAACAGTATGGAGGGGCTGTGAAGTGTGTAAAATGAAAAAGGAAAAACAAAAATGTTTGCATGCTGGGAAAAATGTTTGAAGAACATTATCATATAGTATAATTAACAATAGTCCTATATCGACTATGTGTAACCTTATCTAAATTTGGGAGAGGAATAGCACAAGGTTACCTTATTTTTTCTCTGCCTATCATTTTGATGATGTACGTATTGTATGAATCAATCAATAAATTTACTACCAACATTGAGCTTCTAAAATTTTGAAAATTTTGTGAAGTGAACAACTACAAGACTCAACCTATTTCGGACTATGTGTAACCTTATCTAAATTTGGGAGAGGAATAGCACAAGGTTACCTTATTTTTTCTCTCCCTATCATTTTGATGATGCACTTATTGTATCAAACAATCAATAAATTTTCTACCTACATTGAGCTTCTAAAATTTTGAAAATTTTGTGAAGTGAACAACTACAAGACTCAACCTATTTCGGACTATGTGTAACCTTAACTAAACTTGGGAGAGGAATAGCACAAGGTTACCTTTTTTTTCTGCCTATCATTTTGATGATGTACTTATTATATGAATCAATGGAAATCATATAGATTATCTATCAATATAGGCCACTCGATATAAGTAGAAATTAATATTATTATTGTATCAATCAATGAAGAATAAAGAATAAATAATCAATTATGCAATAATATATTGAGAGAGGAATGAAATTATTCACTGAAAACGTTTAAAATATCATTTCGACACTCTGAAGAGACTTAGTGCCGGTTGCACAAAAGCCGGTTAAATTTTAATAGTGATCAATTCCACGAGAACCAATCAAAGTAGCGTCTTTTCAAGAAAGCCTCCTCTGATAGGTTCTCTTGGAATTAATTACGGTTAAAATTTAACCGGCTTTTGTGCAACCGGGCCTAAAATTGTCAGCAATCTTTGAGAATAATAACAGTGTTCCCATCCTAAAATGCTCACCGTCTGATTGGATATCATTCTATAGTAAGGTTCACGTTATAATGGCAGTGTTTGATTAGCAATGGTATTGCTATCCTTGTCTATCATCCAACAAAGCGGATAGCGCTATCTCTTTCTCGATTTGCTCTGTTGTCATATAGTCTGGCATTATATCTGGTTTGTGCTTTTGTGAGTCGGAACTTGGCGTTATAATCCTAACCCTTGAATGTAATAAGTAGAGAGAAGATTTATATTTCTAGTCTTAAGTACTTATTTATAGTTCTTAAGAACTATTTATATTTCTAGTTCGTTCATATTTATCAATTTTCTAGTAACATCTAATTTTGAGTATCACTCAAATGTTAACATGTAGAAGTAGACTAAACTTAATTTGAACTCAAATCTAAAGCTGAATCATTCTTAAACATTCATTCTTCATTCTCTATTTATTTATACAATAAGTACATCATACAATTGGTAGGGAGATAAAGAATAAGGTAACCTTGGGCTATTCCTCTCTCAAATTTAGAAGAGTTACACATAGTCCGAAATAGGTCAAGTATTGTAATTCTTCAATTCACAATATTTTCAGAGTAGATTTTCAAATTTAGATGCTCCAAAACTAAACATTCATTTATTTAATCATTCAGAATTATACAACTCACAGAAAAGTACCACAGGCTAACAACTTACGCCCAAAACGGTTCCAATTCTAATTTATACAACAGTCCAAATGTAGCTGGAGGCTATAAAACATAGAAGAAATATTTCATATTAACCTGAACTATATATTATTCTCATTCCTCTTCCTCGAAAAAAAACAGGTTTGAATCAATATTTGGAAGTTGATGAAGACCAGCTTCATCAAATTCGAACAAAAAGTCAGGAATGTGGAGAATAATTGGGAAGAATGAAGATAAAAACAAGAAAACGTGAGATGAAAAAAGAGTGGATGATGAAAACAAAAAGTAGGTGAGAAAGACTGTCACCACCTATTCTGTTTGAAGCAGCTGTCAACACCAACTCTATTTCTTCTTCTTTCACTCCTTTTTCCCCGCACTAGAGCGGAAAAGTGATTCTTTGCGTTCTGTAATCAGTGCAGCAATGGCCACTTTTCAACGCAACTGTAGGAAAACATAATTTTCCTATCTCGTACGTGTATCAGCCAGTTCTTCCTCTATTTTAGTATAGATTATAGTGCCTCATATAAGGGAAATAAGGGAGAATCATTATTTCCTGAAAGGAAGATCCTGATAATATACTCAGTAGTCCAAGTAGATGGAATTTTGATCAAAGCTCAATAATATAAGTGGTCTATATAAAAAGAAGCAGTAATAGGGAGTGGAATGAATTAATCTAATTGAAAATGGAATGATGAATTCTTGTTGTTGTTGATCTTCTTCGTCGTCTTCTCCTTCTTCTTCTTTCTCTTATTTTCTTTACTTCTTCTATTCGTTTGCTGCTTTTGCTGTTGTTCTTATTTTCCTTCTCCTTTTTATTCTTCTCCCTTTTCTTCTTGTGTATATTATCACGTACACTATATTAATCGTAAAATGTGACATTTGAGTTCTGTCACATTGAATTTCTCCGAGCTCGGCCAATAGAGCTCGGAAATTGAAAGATGAAATAGTATATTTCGCACCTAGAGCAGAAAATATTTTGCCCGTGGTGCGAACGCTATTTTTCGCCACACACAAAAATAAACAATATTTTATATATGAGAATAGTTGTTTACTAAGCACTTCCGATAGCATAAGTGGAAGTTGATAGTTCTAGCAAATCTGAGGTAATCTGAATATCAGGAAGTTGTCCAAGTATTTTTATTTTTTATTCTGATTTGTCTAAATAACCTAGAAGATGATGTTCAATTATGTGGGAGGTTGAGTTTATACTTTTTTATTCTTTCAAATGACATAAGATGATATTATTATAAATGTTTTAACTATTGATAATGAACACAAATAATGAAAAGTTATTTGATCAGCTGTTTTTGATCACCTTTCTTAGTCCCATGTTAGCGGCTGGAAAGGGTACTCTTTCCAGCCTAGGCCGGAAAGAAACCTGTTCTGACTTCAGATGAGAGTCGTCTGCAAACAATGTCTTTCAGATCTACGTAGGGACTGGAAAACAGCTGCTTTCTGTGCAGTGTGGCGAAAAATATAATGAACTTGAAATTATTATCAATATTCTATTCATTACTATAATGAACTTTCAATTCCTCTATAATTGAGCACATCGAGACAAAAAAGATTAGGAGAATTCAACGGAGTGAGAATGTTGAGTCCAAAGAAACCGGTGATACAATAAATGAAAACAATTCTTTCCGATTTCCACCCGATTTTTCAGATGGCAACCTTTGAGATGGCCTCCTTTGATGCAGTCGCCGGATTTTCAGCTGAAAGACTTGACTGTGCATTATCTAATCAAGTGGCAGAACCAACCGTTCTTCTAGTTTTCTCTTCCACTGAAACTTCCGTCCGGCTCCTTATCAGTGGTTTTCGATTTTCAATCACACTTTCCTTTGTGCTCCTTTTTCAATTCCTGTACCTCTCTCCTTCTTCTTCTTCTTCTTCTTCTTCTTCTTCTTCTTCATCATCATCTTCTTCTTCCTCTCCCTCTTCCTCTTTTCCCTCTTCTTCTTCATCTTTCTATTCTTCCGCCTTCACTATCGATTCAATTTTATTTCTCTATCATTATAACCTTTCATTCTGCCTCTAGCTTCTTTACAGATATCACCGCTTCTTTCTCTCCTGCTTTTCTCCTTTTCCTTCTTCCTCCGTTTATTATTATTTTCCTCTTCTTCTACTCCATGTTTTTCATCTGCATTTTCCTCTGACCTTACTATTGGTTCGATTCAAATCCTCCGTCACCATCTTTCTGTCTGTCTCTATTCTTTCTCATCGCTATTTTTCTTCTCTGTCCTCTTCTATGAGTTCTCTTCTTCTTCTTCTTCTTCTTCTCTTCTTCTTCTTCTTCTTCTTCTTCTTCTTCTTCTTCTTCTTCTTGTTCTTGTTGTTGTTGTTGTTGTTGTTGTTGTTGTTGTTGTTGTTCTTCTTCTTCTTCTTCTTCTTCTTCTTCTTCTTCTTCTTCTTCTCTTCTTCTTCTTCTTCTCCTTCTTCTTCTTTTTCTTCTTCATCTTTCTCTCCTCCTCTCCTTTACTATCAATTCAATTCCATTACTCTAACATTATATCCTCCACATTTGCCTCTAGCTTCTTTCAACGAATATCATTGTTTTCTCTTCTACTTTTGTCCTTCTTTTTCCGTTTATTGTTCTTTTTCCCCTTTCTTCTTCCCCTTCTTCTTCCCCTTCTTCTTTCCTTTCCTTTTCTCATCTTTATCTTCCTCCGATCTTACTATTGGTTCGTTTTAATTTCTCTATCACCATTTTTCCTACCTGTCTCCAGCTATTCTCATCACTTCTGCCATTTTCTCTCTCTGTCCTCTTCCACGAGTTTTTCTTCTCCTCTCTACTCTCTCTTCTACAGCTTCTCCCACTCTGCCTCCACACGCATCTCTCGACGTCTTTTGACGTAAAGGCCGATTGGCCGAACGGAGGATTTTGAACGCTTCATTGAGTTTTCTGGATATCTGGTTATTGGTCAAATAATATTCTGGCAGCCATCTTGGAAGATCAGAGTCAAATATATATATGAGATATGGTGAGAGAGAGTGAGAGAAAAAACGTGTGAGAGGAAGGAACCGTCTCTCGAGTTGCTTTATCGGGAAAATAAGTGAAATAAATGGTTTGTTGGAAATCAATCAGTTTCCAAAAATGTTCTAGAACTATACACTGTTATTATATTCCATTTTTAGAATATCTTGTAAGCAACAGATAGATTGTAATACAGCGATTTATTAAAGACTATTACATATTTTATTGCTAGAATATCCTTAAAGCAACAAAAAAATTGTGCCCTATTTAGAAATGTGCCCCAATACAGTATCGGAGCCTCGAATCCTCTTGATTAATCAAACTGTGCTTGACAGAGACAGTTCTCAGGAATCGTTCATCAATACGTCACTTAGGGCCGTTTGCACAGTACAGATTGCTAAACTCGATTAAGTTAATCGAGTTTAAGTTAATCTGAAAGTTTAAACTTGAATCGGTTTTCTCAGTGCATTTACTAATCCAGTTCGAGTTAAACTAGTTTAGCGTTAAGTTGGTAATAGAATGTCATCGTTTATAATATCAGGAAGACTAATTTTTACAGGAAATTTGTTATTTGTTTACAAACTATCAGTAAATTGAGGTTATGTAGCTACTATTTACTTGTTCAAAATCCACAGAACTGTAAGCTGTGAGGTAATAAAAATGAAAAGCGATCAAGAAATTCTTCAAAAAATATATTCTAGAATGTTTTTAAAAACGCGATTCTGTTACGCTTAAATCTACTACGGTCTTCCTCGTTATTAGAAATCTCTCGAAAGCAAAATATCTCAGTTATGTGTTATTGAAAATATGTTTCCTAATCAAAGACCACTGTTAAAAGTTGTCTCATTTTCTATCGAGTGGTTTATTTAATCAAATACTGGATTGGCAGTTGCTTTACTCAAGCAAAACCGTTAAGAAAATTCTCTATCATCCCAGAAATCATTCGTTTTTGCCAATTTTTCCCAGTTTTAAAATTTCTTCGTAGTCATCTTTATAAATCGCATTGAAAACATCTATCAATTCCTCCATTATAATTATTTTTATATTCGAATAATGATTCACTATAACCTAAATTGATAATAGTTATCGTCTACAGAAGCATTGAAATTAGCCATCGAAAAATAATTTACTATCAGCTGTTTCCCCCATCAAATCTTCACAAATAATGTCAAGTTAATCCAAATTATTTGGTTTAAACCTCCTGCTTTTGGAGGTTTAAACTTTCCCAGAGTTTAAGCTCAATACAGAGTTCAAACTGATACTGTGCAAACGGAATTTTAGTTTAAACCAAAAATAATCCAGATTTGGTTTGAGCTTTAGCTTAAACTTACACTGTGCAAACGGCCCTAAGTGGGAAGCTTTAACAGAGTGAAAAAGCATGTGATGGAAGTTTGTAGCAGCTTTGAAAAATATATGAATTCCATGATCTATTGACTCTCTTGGCTCTATTCCAAGCAAATGGTTGAAGGTTTCTTTCGTTTTACGACTCACATCAGAGAATAAGATACTTCATTGAAAATTGTCAGCATCAGTCAAGTGGTGAGCATTGATGTTTAACAGAGAATATTAACAGTTAGAAGTGAATTTCACTGGAAGAAATTAAACTTGACACTTTGTGACCAGGTGTTCAATGTCTCCTACTCCAGAAATAAACTTGAGTCAATAATAAGGTTGACACATACATTGGTATCAATCAGTTTTTGACAGGCTAAATAACCACTTAAACTAACTGCTATTCTTGTTCACTGTTTTTCCAGATGAGTTGAAAGTTACATACTGAACTAACAGTTATTTTTGTCTAGAAGATCCTAGACAAGTTAAATGACTACTTAGATAAAAGTAACTGTTATTTTTGTTTCAGAAGCTTGTTTGAAAATTTGCATATTGTGAGGCTAATAACTGATTGGTAATTTGAAATGTGTTTGGTTCTTAGCTGGATCTACGTAGGGACTGGAAAACAGCTGCTTTCTGTGCAGTGTGCCGAAAAGTTAATTCTACAATACTCAGTGCCGGTTGCAAAAGAGCTGGTTGAATTTTAACCGTCATTAATTTCATGAGAACCAATCAGAAAAGGTCTTCCTAATAAGATGGCTTCTCTGATTGGTGGTTTTCGTGGAATTAATCACGATTAAAATTCAACCGGCTTTTTTGCAACCGGCACTGAGTATTGTAGAATTAACTTTTCGCCACACTGCACAGAAAGCAGCTGTTTTCCAGTCCCTACGTAGATCTGAAAGACATTGTTTGCAGACGACTCTCGTCTGACGTCAGAGCAGGTTTCTTTCCGGCCTAGGCCGGAAACAGTACCCTTTCCAGCCGCTAACATGGAACTAAGAAAGGTGATCAAAAAACTTTTCATTATTTGTGTTCATTATTCAATAATTAAAACATTTATAATAATATCATCTCATTGTCATTTCAAATAATAAAAAAGTATAAATTCAACCTCCCACATAATTGAACATCATCTTTTAGGTTATTTAGAGAAATCAGAATGAAAAATAAAAATACTTGGACAATTTCCTGATATTCAGATTACCTCAGATTTGGTAGAGCTATCACCTTCTACTTCTGCTTTCGGAAGTGTTTAGTGAACAACAACTATTCTCATATATATATTTATAACATTTAACCATTATTATTTAATATTTAATTTTACCATTTAATATTTATATATATTCATAATATTGTTTATTTTTGTGTGTGGCGAAAAATAGTGTTCGCACCACGGGCAAAAATGTTTTTCCTGCTCTCAATCTTTTCTTGAAAACCGATTTCGAGCCGGAAAAATCTCATTTCCTGCTCTAGGTGCGAAATATACTATTTCATAAGCTTCGAGACTTGGAGACTAGATTTTCGGTTCATGAGTATAAACTACAATATTCTGATAGAAAAATAAAATGGAGTAATATTGTTCTTTCATAGAATTACTATATCGAGGTCCACGTTATAATGACAGTGGAGAAATATGGAAGGACAGCGTTGACGATTATCTGCCTTGCCACTCCCTTCTATAGAGGATAGCTGCTACCGGATATTATCTCATGTAATAGTGATTTTACATAATTTTACATAAAAATAGTAATTTTTGTATAGTAGCGCTCATCGAATTTCCATCTAGCTGTTTACCCTGTTGTCAATATTTGCAGTAGCAGAAGTCTTCGTGGTGAATTACAGCATTTAATTTGGATTTTCGTTTAATAATAATTATAATTGATAGTGATTGTTTTTTCTTGTTTAATATGATCCATATTATATTTTATTTGTCAAGAAAATATATTTCACAATGATTTGATAAAAGATTTCAATTATTTAGATCAAAATAGTGAGTAGGTTTTTGATTTTGTATTAAATTTTTTTAAATAAGTGCAATATTTCTAAAGTTTTCAATTTATTGTGATACATTCTGTGATTCATTTAGAGTATAAAATCAACCTTCAAAATTCAAAATTTTAAATCATCATTCCTGGACCGAAAATCAAGTAACGAAGCAGTGTGTGATTACATAACCTTATCTTTTGGACAACATTAACATTTTATCAAAAATTTTGGAGAGAAATAGTACAGGCTCAGCCTAGTTTTTCCTCCAATGTCATAATTGTATATGATTATAGTATTTTATACAATAAATGAATTATATAAATTATAATATTTTGTGCCGATTCTCTGCTATAGAGGATAACTGATACTTGTATATCTGACGTAATATTAACCATTCATTCATGTTCAGCAGAATAGTAAATTATATTTGATTCCCCAAAAAAAATTTCAATCAATAAATGGCAAATTTCCGAAATTGAGATTGAATATTTTGTTGGATAATCATATTAATACATTGTTAAAAGCCGACCTGGCATCATCACAGAGCTAGAAAAGGATAACCCCATCTGCTTTGTCGTATGATAGACAAGGATAGCAACACCAATGTTAATCGAATACTGTCATTGTAACGTGGGCCTCACTTAGATCTTCCCTGAAAATACAGTGGAATTCTGTGGTATACACACAATGGAAAACAGATAATTTGCGCGCATCATTTGATGCAATTAAAAGGTTCATGAACTGGGAATATTTCGATTGAGTAATGAGGATGTAATTGCAAATCATATTGCGGTTGAATGATTAGAATTATTGGCTATCAGTAGCTTGGACTATATTAACTGAATCATTTTACACTTGTTTTGCTGTTCATCTGCCATGTTTTTCAATACAGTTATAGGCTAGGATTGTAGGTTCTTCCAGCCTCATAAATACTATACAGTATGCTCCTATAGTGAGGTATAATGATACAGTACAGTACAACACAGTATGATACAGTATCATCTCAACTTGATACCCAACAACATGAGATAACTTCTTATACGATATTTTCTCAATTGTATCAAGCAGCATTAGTACAGGAATAGTGAGGTCCACATTATAATGGCAGTGTTTGATTAGCAATGGTATTGCTATCCTTGTCTATCATTCAACAAAGCGGATAACGCTATCTCTTTCCCGCTTTGCTCTGTTGCCAGATCCTCTTTCAACAATGTAGATTTATTAATTATTTAACAAAATATTTTATCTTTATTAAGTAAATCCATTATAAAATTATTGAAAAATATTTTTTTTGGCTTGATAAAATATAATTGATTATTTTAAACGAGGCTAGTGAAGAGAGAGATTGATTGATTGATTAGCTGCCTTTATTAAAAAACCTAGGAGGGCGAAGTTAGAACGCAGCCGGCCCTCTCTTACACTCAACCCTCAAATGAGAGAGTGAGTGAGAGAGGGAAAAAAAGAGTGAGTCAGAGAGAAAGAAAGAGAGAGAGTGAGTCAGTGAGAAAGAGAGAGAGAGAGAGAGAGAGAGAGAGAGAGAGAGAGTGGGTGAGAGGAAGAGAAAGAGAGACAGAGATTGAAGATTAGATTTCTCTATTTATGTGTGTTACAATATTTACTGGCTTATACACTAATTTATATTAAATGACGATAATGCTAGTTATTCAACGAATTTCACAAAGTATAAATAATTGATCAATCAGAATGATGATAGAATGCAATCAGAATAACGATAATATAAAATTGTAATGTAACTTCATAAATCGGCGGTGTTTCAACAAATAATTGTCGATTCTCTAAGAAGGATATAAAATATCCTCCCCATTAACACACGACCGGGTTGTGATGAATTAGAGCTGTTGGGAATTATAACTCGAAGTAATGTTCAAATAAGGAACTGTACCTAGTAGGTTAAAAACTAGTTGATTTGAATCTTAGAATTATGGGATGAATGAATGAATGAAATTAGAATGAGAAATAGTAAATACAGTATTGCATTAATAATTGAAAATTAGATAAATGAAACAAATGTTATAGGGTGGAATTCAATTACAATTTCAGAAATTGATTGGGTAACATCAACAATATACAATACTAAAGAACAGAAAATCTTGAGATGGGAAGATGAATATGTAGAATGAAGATGGGATGTGGAAAATGGATGAATGAATGGGATGAAGAATGGAAAGGAAGAGAGATTAGAATATTTGTCATGCGAGAGAGTAGGTGAGTGAGAAAGTGACGAAGGTAGTAGGAGAGAGAAAGAGTGCGAGATAAGGTATCCCTGATAAGGCGTGAGAGAGAGAGATTGGTAAGGTGAAGAACTCTCACACTCACGGATCGTTATGCAGCAAATTGGCAGGCCAATAGCTGGCGGTGGAGGGGGTAGTTTCGACTCCAAATAACCTGTTCAAAGTTGTTGAAGCAGTGGACACTGGTCTTCTTCTCCAGTACTTCTCCCGGCAGAGAAGTACTTTACTTCTCGGCACCTAAACGGGGAGAAGAAAGAAATGCCTGGCTTCTACTGAGTACAACAAGAAGTTTTTTCGTGTGTGTTCTGTGATTCTTAGACCTCCCCCTGTAAAGGTGCTTTAGGATGTGTGGGGGGGTTGGTGGACCTTGATGGGGGGGGGGTTAAGGAGAAGAGTAGAGGGGAAAAGGACCCCTTTTCATGCCTGACTGCGACACGAGGCGGTGACGGAAAATATTCGACTGATTTGATTCTGCTATTGGCTTGGAGAAGGTTGGAAGATCTCTCTTACAATAAGCATGAAATTCCGTGACTTCCCCAAAGTCAGTAATAAGAATATTGCTTACTTTGAACTCTAGAATCTTCAAATCAACATATAAGCACAGAGAAACAATAGCGTAAGTAGATATCCCATGGTATAAGGAATTTATGTCGCAACTTTTACTGTTATCTCAAACCGATTACTGTCGATTATTGTCAATGTTTACTGTTTTGTTGGGGTGATAGTGTATGAACGGCACAATTTGAGAGACTACCAGCGTTACAAAGATGCATGGGAAAGAACTACGAGAATTATCGGCTTGAGATAACAGTAAAAGTTGCGACATAAACGCCCTATATCATGGGATATCTACTTATGCTATCGTTTCTCTATGATATAATTGAAGATAAATACTGTTTATTGAACTCTTTTAATATAGTGAGGTCCACGTAATAATGCCAGAGGAGAAAGATAGGTGAATAGCGTTGCCGAATCACTACTTTGCTACTGCCTTTTATGAAAGAAATAATTATTCGAAGACAGATACTGTAGATTGAACCCTGTTAATATAGCGAATTGAAATATTTTTTTAATTGATTATCAATTCTACATTGTTAAAAGACGATCTGGCAACAGAACAAAGCGAGAAAGAGATAGCGCTATCTGCTTTCTTGAATGATAGACAAGGATATCCATACCATTGCTAAACAAACACTGCCATTATAACGTGGACCTCACTCTAGTAAAAGTAGCTTGAGAAGAGAGATGAAAGCAGTTTTGAATAAGGATAAAATGAGGAAACAAGTGACACAAAGAAGGAGAAATAATAGTTAATGGAAGTAGCTGGAGAGAGAGATGGAGATACAGTGAAGTGTTTATGAAATAATAAGGATAGAAAAGGAAGGGAAACACATACATGTAGTAGAATTCACCACAATCTGTCAGCATTAGTTAAATGGTAAGCTTTGATGATATAAATTAGGTATACTGACAGTATAAAGTCAGAGTCACACTATAGGAAAAGAACAAAAACCAAAACACCCCAACAAAAGTCGTCGGAAACGAGTGTGCAGGAGAGGGGTGGTGGAGGAGGAGGAGGAGGAGGAGGAGGAGGAGGAGTAGAAGAGAGAGAATAAACACCACAGAACAAAACCGTACAACAAAAAAGCATAATATACAGGGCAGCCATGTTGGAATCACGGCAAGCCTCCATCTTGTATTCAATGCATACTCCTCTCACACTCTCTCGCTCTTAGCTGTATTGCTCTCTCTTTTTTCGGAAGTTGTTTGGGGCAACCTGCTCCTGTTTCCCCCGTGTGGGGGGAATTTAGGGTTCCAGATCCCCACCTCCTTTCTGACTCTGAATTATCACATTATCTACACCTCGTTTAAAAGCCGGCTAGCTTTCTATAAATACTAAATAGTCATTATGTGTTCTTTTGAATGTCTGGTCTTTTTCAAATGTGTGTATGGTGCCGGATGTGTATTATTGTTTTATAGCACTACCGACTTATTTGTGAGTTGTTTCTCCCTCTTTCTCTCTCTGTCACTCTCTCACTCACTCTCTCTTCTCCTTCAACACAGTCTTCGTATTTTCTTTCTTTCTCTTTTGGTAGAGAGTTAGTGGGGAGGATATTTTTAATAGTCTTTCCGAAGAATGGACAAATTTGATATGTCCAAAGCTCCGCCATTTATGTAGATGCATAACAATAAATATTATCTATAGTTATTATATTACAAATTACTTTTTCATATCATATACAGTTCAATAATCATTTTCTTAGTCTATATTATGTAAATTCATCTATGATTTTGCTGTATTGTAAGCTATTGTATATAAGTGTATAAGCCAGTATATATTGTAATCTACATAAATAAAGTACTCAATCAATCAATCAATCAATGTCACTCTCTTACTCACTCTCTTTTCCTTCAACACAGTCTTCGTATTTTCTTTCTTTCTCTTCTGATTGGTTTATCTTCTCTCCCTTTCTGACTTCAAAAAAACATCTTTTGGAACAAATGACTGAAACTGTCCAGCCCTAGAACGATCACATGACAACCATCCCTCACCCATCCCACCAATAAAAACCTATAAACCTGTTAAAAAATAAATTGTATATATATTATATAAATATATAGATATATACTATAATTATATATATATATATAGGTATTATATTTATATAATATATATTATATAAATATATACTATATTATATAATCTCATGTTATTTCAATTATCCACTGCATACTGCTGTATATCACTGAAACTTGATTACCCTGATCTACTTTCAGCCTACTTCATTTTATAATCAATGATTTGATGTTATCTACCTATATAATTATTTTACTTAATTTCATTAATTTTTTGTTTTTTTCTCTTGAATATTCATATTAATTAAAACTTTTACAATATTTCCATAATAAATAAATCCTTATTGAATAGATGAAATTAACGTTTTGGTAGAGAGTTAGTGGGAAGGATATTATTTTGAATATTCTTTCCGAAGAATGGACATTGATATGTCCAAAGCTCCGCCAATTTATGTAGATGCATAACAATATTATCTTTAGTTATTCAAATTGATTTTTTTTGTATCATATACAGTTCAATAATTAATTTCTTAGTCTCTATTATGTAAATTAATCTATAATTTTGCTGTATTGTAAGCTATTTTATAAAAGTGTATAAGCCAGTATATATTTTAATCTACATGAAAAAATACTCAATCAATCTATTTCTTTTACTTTCTTTTCTTCTACACAGTCTCTTCATTTTCTCTGTTTCTCTTCTGATTAGTTAATCTTCTCTACACGTTTTCTTGATTCTCTTTCTTCATCATAATGATACGAATACTCATATTCCTCCCTA